>NC_142171.1:12959081-13111376 GCF_029865625.1 Vigna umbellata | reverse complement strand
CTAAAGGGTGTAAAAGTTAAATTATGGAGATGTAGAAAGGAAAAGAACAAAAATAAAAATTTGAAACAAAGTAGAAAGATTACATGAATCTTTGAAATATTTGGTGATTGTTGATATTGTAAATAATAGATAAGGTAAAATATGAGAGGAAATCTTGGTGATTTTATAGATTAAGTGAGAGATATTATTTTAATTAAAAAGATAGAGATAGAATAAAGAAGATAAAAAAGAGAAGAGTGAAAGGGGTCTGCATATTGCTATCCTAAAAATCAAAAACGAAAATTAGAGAGTTAACGAAGAGAAGAAACATTTTCTAGGAAAAGAGCAACAAAAAACCTTAGTGCAATGAATGACTTATTGTATATTTAATAATTCTAAATTATTGACAAAAACTTATTCAATCACATGAAAATTTCTAACTTCAATCAAATTAAATTCTTAATTAAAAATAAAAGCCCTTGGACTTATATGATTGATATGTTGTGTAGATTTTCACCATGCTAATTTTCTATAATGTAAAAATTATTACTTTTACTCGATTAAGAAGCACAAAACATAGATAAAAAAATCACAATAAGATTAAACAAGAACAAACAAATTTATTCATCTAACTTAGAATCCAATTAAGAAATTATATAGCGTCTCTAGAGGCTTAACACTCCATCGAATGTTGAAATAAAATGAAAATAGAAGAAGAGAGGGTGGAGTACACAAGAGAAATGAGAAAGGATAATGTCTTTCCTTAAGTCTCTTTATATAGAAATTGGATTGAGCTTTGTTTGAGGCTTTTCTGTTGTTGTAATCTTCTTATGATAATGCAATTTCTTTCAATTATCTTCTAAATAATTAAATATCTTCAAGATATATTTGACTGTTGTGGAGATCTAACTATATTTAAGAAGATATTTTCTAAATTAAAAAAATTTGGCAAGTATTATCTTTTTATATTTATTAATATAGTTAAATAAGGTAATTATTTAACAATATAATATAAAATAACTTAAGTATCTTTCCCAAATTATTTTTAATCATAAATATTACCAATTATCAAAGTCGTTTTAGCAGAAAAAATAGAAAAAACTGCAATATCCAATTTTTGTTGTTTGTTCATTCTTTTTGTCTTAGCCAAATTTCTTTACTTTTTCATGCTATGCTTGAATTGACTTCTCGTGGTCTTGTTTATTTGCTATTCTTGGATTTATCTTTAACGTGTCAAGCTAGTTCTCAATAACTAACACAAAAAGATAGCATCTTTCACATAAGATGCAAAGTTTTAGAAAATACATGTTCTCTTATTATGGATAGTGGTTCGTGTTGTAATTGTTGTAGCACTAGGTTGGTTGAGAAATTAAGATTAACTATCTTACCCCTTCCTCAACCTTACCAACTTCAATGGGTGAATGATGATGAGGAAATGGTAGTTAATCACCATGTGATGGTTAAACTATCCATAGGTAATTATGAGGATAGTGTGTTATGTGACTTAGTACCTATAGATTTTCATTACATTTTATTAGGAAGGCCTTGGTTATTTGACAAAGAATCTATACATAATGGTCATACAAATGAAATAACCATCATTACAATAAAAGGAAGTTTGTATGTCTTCCTTTTTAAAATGGAAGAGGATCAAGTGCAGATGATAAAGAAAATAGAAAAAGAAAAGATAAAAAGAAAAATAAATAAACTTCCAACAATCAATGTTCTAAGTGTCAAAGAAAAATACACAAGTTCAAGGAGTGCCCTAACAAAAAAAGTCATTATGTTAAGGGCCAAGGGTTTGTTTGAAGAAACAAAAAAGGTCTTTTTACCATCTTCCTCAATAAGAATGGAAATACAAGACCAAATAAAACCTTGTGTTGGAAAAGGAAGTCATTCTAAAGGCGCATACATTCAACACAAGGCAAACAATAGCTTCAAAAAAAATGCTCATAAAATCCAAGACCTTGATCATTAATTTGATAAAAGGTGTATAATCTTTGGAAGCTACATACTTTATATATTTATTCTACTAACATTTTTACTACCTTTTGTTTTATTTAGAAGTGTCTTTAACTCCGAGGGAAGAAAGCCAAACATCTCCAAAAAGGAAGACGGTGTTGCAATAAGACAACTTGAAAATTTGAGGGTAAATCTTTTTCAAGAGCAGGGGAATGATGGCATATCCCTTAGCTATGGTAAATCACTTTCAAGAAAGATTGAAATCATTTGTGAAATATGAGTCTAGACTCTTCTTCTTGGGGTATCTTAGGCCATCATGAAGCTTATTATAGAGTAGAAATAATTTGGGTCTTGTATTATGGGCCAAGTAGTCTAGGATTTTTTGGAGCCTTGTATTTTAAGCCAAGTAGTCTAGGATTTCATTCTAGACCTTGTATTTTAGGCCAAGTAGGTTTTAGCTTAACTTGGGCCAACAGATCAACACCTAATGTTGACCAAGTGAACGTCTTTAGTGTATGTTAACCCATGTGGTCAATGTTTTAACCTAGGTGAAAGTGTGGGACGTCCCACCTTTGGTGAGTGTGGGCATGTGTGGAGAGGATTTTCCATAGGTAATGATCACATGCCACTCTAGGAATGGAGAGGATTCTCTATAGGTAGTGGCCATAAGTCTTCCTCTTAATGGAAAGGATTATCATCTTGGTCTTCAAATTAGGTCAAACTTGTGTTTTTAAGATTTTTCTTCTACAAATTGGAGACACCCTAAGCCTATAAACAGAGGTGTCTCCACTCTTGTATTCTCACTTTGATATTAGTGATGAAATGTTGTCAAATTGTTGAGCCATTCTATTAATATCTAAAGTCAAAGCTAGAGCATATCCAATGTGGTCTCTTTTAGCCACCTTCCTCCAGAGTTAGCCTAACCTCTCTAAAGCACCATGAAACACCACCCAATCAACACGAAAATACCAAAGGTCTTGGTCACTTTCCCATATATGACCTTGCTTCCACACCTTCATCATCACTATAACATCTCTTCATGTTTTGGCCCAACCTAACTTGAGGAGGTTGCTATGATAGTATAGAACTGTTATAGTATAATCTAAAATAACTCTATCTTATCCTTCTTTTATATCTGTTCTAATTATATCCACCTACGAGGATCTATGTTATATGTGTCTAGATAATCGTATGTTATATGTGTCTAGATAATAGTATAGACGACAAAGTTATAAAACATTATAGTCCTACAAATGGTTATCAAGGAAATGGTTTAAGTATATAATATTTATATTATATAAATCCCCCTTAGTGTATAAAATATTATTCATTTTTTCAAAGTTTTGTTATGTTTTTTTCATTAAGTATTAGTAAATACATTTATGTATTTATATTAAGTTATGTTTTCTTATCCATTGTGAAATACTTTAAATTAGTAATGGAAATCTTACTAAATTGAATGTAAATTAGAATCTAAATTAATTTCTAATATTAATTATCAAAGTTTTAGCTACTTATATAAAAAAAAATTATGAATTTTTTTTAACCAGTTTACCCCTATTGGGTGTTAGTCATTATTTGTTTTATATTATCAAAACATAATTTAAATTAATATAAAAAATGTAAACTCAACAAATATGAAAATAGATTACTTCAGTCCATCCAAAAGTGAATAAATAACCTGACCTCAAGTGCATGAAACTTGTAAGATTAGAAAAGAAAAACTTACATATTCTTACCCAAATTTCTCGAGACCGAAATTAAATTCAATGTTTCAAGAAATCAAACTTGTAACTGGTTTATACAGTATAGGATATTTGGATAAATATACATAATATTTGGAGTAAACTCCATTAATATGAAATATTTAGTTTTTTACTTTGAATGAGGATGGATGGAGTATATACTAGTTTTATTAAGTTATCTTTTAATAGAGTTTTCATCTATATAAGATTTAAAAGATCCAATTGATATCAATAAAAAAAATTGTTGTCTGAATCATAAAATGGGATTACTTACAATCACATGGTAAAAATTATGTATTTTATGGAAGGTTACAATTATCATAAAGTTTATTATTATTTTATTAAGAAATTGTAAAGATGTAAACCTTATATATATTAAATCTTCTGTACAATGAAAAGCAAGTAATATTAACAAAAGAAAACACAGTGGTGGATCTCTCTGAGGAGATTGCAGTCAGATTTTTGAGTTAAGTCAGTACTACAGTGGTCACTCCATCGCATCTCATGTTATGTAACACATTAGAGGTCCCACGTCAGTAACTTTCAAACTCATGGCTGCTGCTACTTTGCTTCTCCTCACAAAGAAAATACAGAAATAAGGGAACTTGTGAGCACTGATATTCATTCTGGTGTCTCTTCTTTGACTCCTTTGGAAAACCAAACACAAAACAGCACAGCAAAAAGGTTAGAGTACCCACCACTTCATCTTCCACACAAAAACCTCCTTCAAGCAATCCCTATCTAAGATCCAAAGATAGTATAGACTCATGTGACTCTCAATTCCTTGCTTAAATATGGGGTTACCTGCATAACCCTCTTCATCCATTTACATATCCACCTCTTTCTCTTCTCCATATTGCTCTTTTCCTAAGGGTTTTGGGTGATAGTTTGTGGTTTGTGTTCCAATGGAACAGGGTCAATGTTGGACTAAGAGAAAGTACTCTTTGAGCTCTAGTCTTAGTTCACCAACCAACCCTTCCTGTGGTGACTCATGGGAAGAACAGGCTTTTGCAGAAGATGCTGCTAATTCTCTTGGTGGCTGTGTGTGGCCTCCAAGATCATACTCTTGTAGCTTTTGCAGAAGAGAGTTTAGGTCAGCACAGGCTCTAGGTGGCCATATGAATGTTCATAGAAGGGATAGAGCAAGACTAAAGCAACAACCCTCAAGCCCCCACAATGAAATTCTATGTCATGACCTTCAAACTCAACTCCATATGCCAGTTCAAAGTCCTTTGGATGATTACCTATACCCGTCTCCTGTTTGTGGATTACCTTGTAAAAAAACTAAACCTAATTCTTATCATGATTTTGTTGCTTCACCTTCTTCACCCTCACATTCGAAGGCTTTATTGGCTCCATCAGTTAATAGTGGTAACTCCAGAGATGAAACCATGATTCCGTTTTATGATTCCAGTGTTCTCCACAAGATTTCTCCTATCAGTAACTCTTCCGAATCCTGGCCATGTTTAGCTGAAGATCATAGATTATATTCATGTAAGTTCCATCCTCAAGCTGATACGAAGAAATCCTCCAAGGGCGATACGGATGATATTGATGGGGATATGATCTTGAATTCAGTTGTGTGTAGCACTCACCCATCTTTGCAGTTTGAGAGTACTAAAGAGGCAGATCATATCAGTTACAAGAAGAAGAAAACAGATGCTTCCTCATCACCATTTTCACCAAAGTCAAGCTCAGTTGACAGACATCATATGCAGACAAAGATGTTTGAATTTAGCCCTAGCTCAGTGGAAGAGCTAGATCTGGAGTTAAGGCTTGGTTACAGGTCCAAGGTATAGCAAGTAGCATAAACAGAAAACCACCCCACTGTTAATGAATATATATATCTATTCTCTTTCTATGTTCATCCTAGTTTGATTTCACTTCTTTTAATACTTCACAATATTAAGGAAGCTTTTCATCATGCATTGGATCTCCTGAGTGCCTCTAAATATACACATCTGCAATGTGTCAATCAAGATAACAATGCTGCAATTATATTGACAGGCTTGTAATCTTCCTTTTTGTAGATAGAGGCCAAACGGTGGATTGTTTTTAATAAATGCAGATTAAATGACTTTGTAATTTTGATATGGTTCCATTCATTTTAACTATCATCTTCTGAAAGTTTTCATATAAAGACAAACATTTAGCTGTCTGCATACTTCTAACAGCAAAAAATATGCTAATTCTATAGTTTCATCCAACAAACACAATTCAAATTATCTTTATGGCTGGAGGAATTCTTACTTGAGCCATAACCAGTTTCTCCACAAAAGAGTTCTTTTGTCAATGAAGAAAACCAATACAAACAGGTCCTTTAATAATAATGGAACAAAACCAATGCTTCTGGTGTAGTTCAGTATTCTGCATGTGGACAACTTACTTGAATACATGAATTTCAAATTCCCATATCTCTGATAGGTTAGGCATGGAATCACTGATAGAGAGAGAGAGAATGTACTGTGTGTAAAAACTGTTAAAGTAGTGTAGTAGTGAGATTAGGGCATTATTTGTGTGGGGTTTAAGGGGTGAAGGAACTGAAAGCGCATAAGAAGTGCATGGAATAATGTGAACCCTTTTTCCCTATTCGTTACCTCACTGACATTCCATCAGACAAACAACTAAATTAACCTTTGAAAACACACTGATTGAGCTTTTCACAGCCGCATAAAGTCAGATACATCCCAACATTGATTCCCTTTTCCTTTGTATTATTCTCATCACCTCAGATCTGTTACACACAAATCCATTTGCTTCCCTTCTCTCTCTCACCTTTTTCTATCCTGCTTTTCTTCTAAATCCCTCCAAATTTGCCACCTACTCCCCCATAAAATACTCCCTCTCACAGTATGCTTTTGCATTTTAATAATCACACAGAGAATATTATCTACTCTCACAGACTCACAGGCGCTAACTACGCAAGGTTTTGGTTTCTTCTTCCGTGTATGTGTGAGAATATTTGGTATACACGTACCTATACGCTTTTGAATGTATATATCATTCAGTCAGGATTCTTAAATTATAATATTCTTTCCAGATACAGATTTTACCAAAAGTGAATACAGTATCTTCTAATAATATTAACTCAAAGAAATTGATGTTATCATACAGAAATTTCTTAGTATATATATTGACCAAAAATGATTCTAAAGCTCTTACAAAATGTCTCTCTTTTTTCATACATACGGTAAGAAATTGAACTTTAGCAAGTATTCTTGAGAGGCTCCCTTATCTACTAAGTATACCAAGAGTGTAAAGTCTCATGAATTGTAGAGAATGAGGAGTTAATTTCAGTTCCCCTAGAAACTCTAACCCTAGGTAGTGAAGTTTGTGACAAATTGCTGCAGGACACAAGGAAAGCATTCTGGGAACTTCTTTGTGATAATTACCTTAAATGGAAATTTGATGGAACACCCTTTTGACTTAAAACGTAGCTTTCACATGAACACAAATACATAGTGAAAACCGTAGGCCACACCCAACATTTAAATTCCCTTGTAAGCTAAAGAATGAAGATGGATTTAATGATCTGGAAGGAGGGGGTGTGGCTTTTTTCCCATTATTGAATTAAGGGTTTGGTTTTCTCAATTTGCATGTGGTTGGGAAAGAAAGATATGTGAGAGGCATATACAAGAATAATATATATGTGTAAGGATGTCCTATTTTTGTGTAAGAGGGGGGGTTCTTAAAGGCAGTTGGTGGGTTTTTGTCTTGTTTTGGGGTTGTGAGATGGGTAGGTCTGATATAAACAGAGAGTAATCAGTGAAGTTTTGGGGTGCAGTGGCAGAAGTGCACATGGGAAGAAACTGTCGTTTCTCTATTCACTTCAAGGGTTACACATAGAATAGGACTATAGAGTGAGTGAATGAATGAATTACCAGACAACTCAGTGGCTGAGAATTCTTATAAATTTGTTGGATTAGCAGTAGATACCATGTTATGAACATGATCAGTTTCTAGCTATAGTTACCATTGAAAAATGTTCACAACTGTTGTGACCAAGAACAATTATAAACGTATGAGTTTTTCAAAGGGATTTCGAGTGAGAATTTCAATACACATAGTAAGAAATATATACATATGAAAACAAGTTTTTTTAAGACAATGTTTATATCATTTATATATTATAAATTTATTATATCTTTATTCATCACAATATTTTTTTAGTTCTCTAATAGAGAATGATGAAGAAAACGAATTCAGGAGAAAAGAAATGGTAAATCACTGTTTAAAAGAATCAGAAGTTTATTTTGAGAGAGAAATTCCAGTGCATTGGGGGTTGGTATTGTCTAGGATTTTTGTTTTTTATAATTGGTATGACAACTAAGGTCTAGGGAGTATATTTGCATGGGGGCAAGTTCCTATGATCACGAGCTTACTTAAATTCCATATAAATTACAATATCTCTTCTCTCCCCTCTTTCTCTGTCATTGTGGCCAATTTAAATATACTTTGTATTGTGAATGTGAGGAATAAGAGGGACTTTGTTTTTTTTTCCTGATACAATGAGGAAGTTAATTATTCATGTCCGTTTCACAATTATTATGTCTTAATTATAGTTTTTTATACAGTGAAAAAGTAAGAGAATATTAATTTTGAAAAAAATTAATTTTATTAGTAGTTATTTATTTATAGTTTTACTATTTTTCATTAATATTATTAAAAATGTGAATAAAAAGTAAGTGATATTGTAGTGTATGATTGTTCGATCAACTTATGACTAGAGAGTCCCATGAAACAGGAACACCTAGTGACTCAGTGGATCGAGTAACATTAACCGAGAAGTTTGAGAATTAAGATTAAGAATGATTACTTAAGCTAAAGCATGATCATTACTAGTTAAGGATGATTAACTTAAGCTAAAACACTAATTTGTAGCTCATTCCAAAATCTATAAATGTAGGTTAAGGTATTGTGATAGGTTGATTATACTTAATACATATTTATTGCTAAGTTGTCAAATCTTTGTTAACTTTAGCATCAAAGTACCTTCTATAAGTAACCTCCCAGTACAAAATGAATTGAGTGAAGTACGAGTGGTAACCTATGCGAAAAGTTAGATGAATTGAGATTGGAAGTTTGTTAACATCGACCACACAAACCAAAACATTTTGGTTCCAATCGTGGGGTCACTAGTACAAAAATAACGTATAACGTCGTTGTTTTTTGGCCTTTCAAATCGAATTCGAGGTCAACGTCATATCGGGAGACGTTAAATTGACGTCGAATTTAAAAGGTTTGACGTTAATCAAATTAACATCGAATTTTGTTAATATTCAACGTTAACCAATTTTTTTATTTTTTTTAATTAATTGTAATCATTTTTTACAATTCTACGAGACCTAAAAGCAGAAAAACAACAAATTTCAGTTTTTGGTATTTTATAAAGCATGAACTATGAACATGTAATATAGTATCAACAACAAACAACAATAACAAACAACAAAAAAAGTTCAATCAAACAACAACAACAACAAACAAGTTCAACCAAATAACAACAACAAACAAGTTCAATAAATAAGTTCTTCAAAATGAAAACGAAAACGAAAACTAACCTTCAAAAGGTGGGTTCGTCGGAATAAAGTGTTTCCACCAGTGAGAGAGAAAGCAGAATGCGCCTATGTTTGGGGATTCTAGTTCTAGATTGTGTATGTTTGGGATTTAGGCTCTAAGTCTTGTGTTTTCACCCTAAGTTATTTTTTAATTATCATCTCATTTTAATGTTATTTGATTAAATCTCAACACTATGCTAATGACTGCATTATTTGGTAAGTTGAGAGAACATGAACTGGATCTCGGGAGATTGAACGAAGATGAAGAGAAAGGAAACAAAAGGACTATACTGTTCAAATTTGAGATTGATAAAAGCAAACATCGTAATGAATAAGAAGACTCTAAAGAAGATCAAGAAAATATGAGTCTATGCATTAATAAATGTAACAAGTTCATGAAGTCCAAGGGCAAAAGAAGATTTAAAAACGGGAAGAAGGAAAACAAGGAGTTGTTATATATTAAAATCACAGATGGAACTTTGAAGTTAACAAACTTCACTTACCCAGATATATAAGGATGAAATATATCTCTTTTCCCCTTGCAAAGCTGCTGGTGAGGTATGTTTGAATGTCTTTATTTGTTGGTGATGGAACTTTGAAGTTAACAAACTTCACTTACTCAGATATATAAGGGATAAAATATATCTATTCCCCCCCTTGCAAAGCTGTTGGTGAGGTATGTTTGGATATCAACAAATTCATTTGCTTCGTGAGTGACTTGGGATCAATGAACCCATAGACATCATTGATTCCAAGTTGTTACTTACACCAAACATATACCTGAAATCAAAAATTATATTTGATATAAGTATACTTGATATAAAAATCAATTTTATATAAATAATTGTTCATAGACTTACATCATCCATAGCTGAATTAAAGTAATATTTAACTCTTCTCTTTCCGACGCAAGCTCCTTGACATCTTGACTATGCAGGTATATTGGAACCTCAGATCCTCTCCCAAATACATTAGGATCATATTCAACCATCATAGGCTCATTTACAATGATGTCACAAAGTTGTAGTAATACACCAAGAGGATTGTCCTCAGATAAACGAATCTTTTCTTGTCCATGCGTTTGTTGTTACATGGAAAAATAGGATAAGTTTCAACATCAATAACATGTAAACTTTAAAATTAGGAAGTGTAAAGTAGGAATGCATACCGGGAGGTCAAAAACAAAACCAATCAAGTGTTTAGGTCAAGCGATAAAAGACGGGAATGCCTATGCCAGAGTGAAAATCTCATTTGTGGATAGATGAACTGAGGCATCTACTATGATAATGACATCTATTGAGACCTTGACCTCATCCTCTGATAACTCCATACCATGAACAATAGTCGTTCCCTGAAACACTGTTCCACGAGCTACCAGCATTGTCCCGGTACCATGTAAAACGTATAGCAGACATGGACTACCGTCATCCATGTCGTCCCCTGGGACGTCTAGTGTTGAATAAGTTCCTTTCATGCTTCTCCTTGTCAGAGTAAATATTACATTATAGAAATAATAAATTATTCAACAAAAATGTTTATTAATTTTACCTGTGGGAGACACAACATGTTCCTGTATAGGAGATGGTTGTAGGCACATCCCATAACTCTCAAATTGCTACTAAAATTGGTGCATAACTCTTTCAGTCACTTCTGTAGTGAGGTCATCATACAATTTCGCCCTAAGCTTTTTTGAGATCTCTTGCTTCAGCCTTTGTTCATACTCTTGGTTGTATGCATATGAAGTCTGACGTGACGAACTCCCAAAATAATCTCTAATGCCTACTCTAGTACCGGTAGCACGCACTCGTCTAGGGTGCTCAGGTCATCCAATTGCAATGGTAACAATATCCTAACGACCCTCTTGAGTGAATTGACCTTGGGAGCTCTGCTCAACCAAGGAGTCTTGTAACATAACAAAACATCATTATTCTTTAAAAAGTTCAATGTAATATGTATAATGAAACTATTAATATTATAGGAATACTCATATCTTAAAATTTTTTCAGATATTTCTCGCGCAGTATCAAAAGTGTAGGAGCCTGATGATCTTAGGCGGGCTAAGTTTCACTTATGTCGAGAAGGAGGTGAAGGAGGCTGAGGACTACCACCCTTAGGAAGTGGGCTCTACCTTCTGTCTTTTGCTTGAGGAGTTTCTCTTGAAGCTTCCTATACCCACTACAAGATAATAAGTGGGATTTTTATTTTTAGCACTTATTCCTTGTTCTTTTGTTCTTGTTTCTTGTCACATAATGAATTAATTCATATGATATAAATTTGTTTCTGAGAAATTGAATAATAACAACTATACTAACATATCATGCCTCTAATGTCCGACTCTCTACAAAGAGACGCTAAGTGTCTTCATCAATGGTCTTATATTTTGCACATAGAGACTCTTTTTTTTGCTCCAAATATATATCTCGAGGTCAATTTAGTCTTAAAACCCTAAAATTTTTCAGAAATAGATGATAAGCACTTATCTCTAAGTGTTGCGACATTTGGAATGTCAAATGTCATCTATAATAAAGAGAATAAAGTTGTATGAATACAAAATTATCAATATAAAGAAAGTGTAAATCAAATGACATTTATTAACTTATCAATAAATCATTCCATATAATGTTCTCATCAACGTCGGACACATGGTCAAAAGATGGAGTAAGAATAGGAATTCTATCACACGCCAATACTCCAAAGTATGATCTGAAGACATCTACATTTGGGCCAGATGCCACACTAGTGATCACATTAACATCCACAGGTGCCTTTTCACCATTATTTCTTCTGACCATCAGTTGTCTCAACCTAGTGGCTCCTCTTGTAAGTCTGGATGAGGGAGCTTCAACCCCTAATGAACGTCGGTGGTCAGTCATATATTTGTCAAAATAAATAAAAACATGAAATATTAATTAAAGACTTATATAATATCATATAATTTAACAAAACAAGTAATAGGGGTCATATGAAATATTAATAAAAGACTTATGTAATATTAATAAAAAACTTATACACAAATATGAAATTCATACATAAAGATATGGATTGGTCATATGTATATTTCAACATTATGATCCTATCGAATTGCATGTACATCGTCAACTAGAGGGTGGTCATCCAAATTTGTCGTTGTTTTAAATGAATGGTTGTCAGCAATATGAATATTAATCAGATTGTCTTCGTTACCTTGAATTTGTTTTTTTCCTTGAAGAACGACATACCAATGATTAGACACAGGATCGTTGGCATAAAAAACCTAAGATGCTTGATGTACCATGCCAAATAGTTCGTCTCGATAAGCCACCTTTCAAAAATCAACTAGTGTCATACCTCATTCATCTATTTCCACACCACTTTTATTGTCAAACCACTTACATTTGAACAATGGAACAGAAAACATAGTGTAATCAACCTCCCATATCTCTTCTATTATACCATAATATCTCATTTATCCAAGTACAAGATTCTTATCGTTTGATGTGGAAAATTGGAGCGACTTAGCTTCCAAACTGACACCACTATTTTGTATTGTGCTTTAATCACCCAAAGTCTTCGTATAGAATGTGAAATTATTGATTTCATAACCTGTACAACATATGACATCAAACTTTAAACCATTTGCAAGCCACAACAAAGTCTAAGAAGAATGTTGCTCTTTGTCAACTTCAGATTTGAACCAAGACATGAATGTTTTGTTATGCTCCATCAACTATCATTTCTATGATTGTCTTGTATATTTATCCTTCATAATGGCTTTTTGTGCTTGCAAAAAAGGGATCACCTCATTTGTCTTGATCAATATATAAAAATGTGCTTGCAAAAATTCATCGCGATCTTTCGTCACCAGATTCACACTTCGGATGCTTTTACTTATAGAACATTTATTCAACCATGTTGTGCGAGGAACTCCTATTGGATTTGTTGAAGTCATGTAATCTGAATAAAACTCGATACTTTCTTCAGCAATATACCTTTCAATATTTGAACCTTCGGGACGATATGGATTTTTAACGTACCCTTTCAAAATCTTCATATAACGCTCCATAGGATACATCCATCTTATGTATATTGGTCTACACAACTTTATTTCTCTAACCAAATGAACAAGTAAATGGACCATGATGTCAAAAAAAGATGGAGGGAAAAACATTTGTAGCTGACACAAGATGATAACAATCTCGCCTTGAAGTTTATCTAACTTTGTAGGATCGATGACTTTACTACAAATTAACGAGAAAAATGAACACAATCGGGTTATGGTCTGCCTAACATTTTTGGTGAAAATTCCACGAATAGCCACCGATAACAATTGTTGCATTAAAACGTGACAATCGTGAGACTTCATGCCAACAAGCTTTAAGTCTTGCATCGACACTAAACTCTTCATATTTGAAGAGTATCCTTGTGGTACCATGATACTCTTTAAACAAAGGAAAAAACTTATCTTCTCTTGTCTGTACATTGTGTAACAAGTAGGGGGAAAATAAATATGTTTACCAATCTCACTGGGTGCCAACTCTTCTCGGATTTTCATGTCAACCAAATCCAAGCAAGCATTCACTTCATCTTTTATCTTTCCTTGAATGTTGAGTAGTGTACCAATCAAGCTATCACACATATTCTTCTCTACATGGGAAGATCAAAGAATATTGATTTCTCCTTCCAAGGGGTCGTTACAGACGACTTCTTGGAAGTTTTTCCAAATACATGATATATTTTATTAACTTTGTCAAGAATTTGAAGGCCAGTAAGTGGATTTGGTGCTTCATCTCTCTCTTGATATCCATTCAATGCTTTTTTTAACCTTCAATATGGATGATTACATTTTAAAAATCACTGATAACGTAGATACATCATCTTCCTTCCGTGTTTTAATTGATGAGCTTCAGTGTTTTCTTCACATATAGGACATGCTTTATGACCCTTGACATTGTATCCTAACAAATTATCATAAGTTGGGAAGTCATTAATGGTGAAAAATAACATTGCATGCATCACAAAAGTTTTAGAAGCGAAGACATCAAATATTTCAACTCCATCAACCCACAACAACTTTAGTCTTCAACTAGTGCGCTTAGGTAAACATTGTGTCATTGCCAAATTACTTTGGACCAAATATCATCATACACAACATCATGTACTTCCTCATAATGCATAATGCAGGAGATAAGTTGTAAATTATAAATATAACTGACCAACAATTGTGATTGGTACTAAAATTACCAAATAGGTTCATTCCATCATGGGTTAAACCAAGCTTAAGATTTCTACATTCTTGACCAAATTGGGGAAATTGTTGATCAATATTTTTCCATTGCTTTGAATCAGCTAGATGACGAAGACCCCATCAATTTTTCTCTCATCTGCATGCCATATAAGGTTTTTAGTATCTTTTGGATTCGCAAACAAATGCTCAAGTCTGGCCACAATTGGAAGGTGTCAAACTACTTTCGTATCAGATCCATTTTTTTTCTATCTGACCATTATCTTCCTTGTTGTTTTTAACTTGTATCATGATAACCCACATTTTTGACACTTTTTCAAAAATTCAAACTCTTTCCTATATAAAATACAATTATTGGAACAAGTATATATCCTTTTATACTCCACACCCATCAGACAAATAATTTTCTTTGCATCATAATTACAAGTGGGTAGTGTTTTGGCAACATTTCATTCAACAACGTAAACAATTCTGTGAAACTCTTATCAGTCCATCCATTGGTCACCTTCAAATTCATGAGTCTTAACACTTCTGAAAACCCTATATACAAAGGTGTTTTCGCATCAGTCGACATCGTGTCATACACATGAGCTTTGGAAAAATTTTATGCGCCAACATCGCGGATCATGTCATGTAATTGGTCTTCTTCCGGTCGATATTTCATGGAGGAATCAATAACATTTTCAGTCTGGGAGACAGTTGGAAAGTGTATTTCTTCGGTGTATCATATCCATGTTGTATGACATCGTAGGAAACCATCACAGATAAGATTTTTCTTAATTTAGGTTGCGTTCAACTTTCTCCCATTCAAACAGTTGACACACGAACATCTAAACTTCAATTCATCATCACTTCTACCCTCTTTATGTTGTGCAAATTGTATAAATTCATCTACCCCTCTCTCGTACTCAGCACTAATTATGGTAAGTTAATCCAATTTTGATCCATACATAAATATTCTTAAATATTCTACAAAATTAAAATACAAAAATATTTGTATTGATCATTTAACGACAAATTAAGGTTAATTCAATTCAATCATACAATTATACAATTAATAAGCATTGAAAAATCACATATTCAACATAAAAAAAATTAAAATAACATTGCAAAATAAAAAAATTAAACTTTAAAAGCATACAATAAAACAAAATTATACAATCATACAAAGTTATTCAATCATAAAAATTTATACACATATTATATGATTATCAAATCACATATTCAATCATACAATCATACAAAATTATATGATCGTATTAAAAAGTAAACTTTAAACATTAGGTTTAATCATTTTCGAGGTCCCTAATTTTGCTGAGAAGTCTCAAATAGGATCTCAATTATTTTTTTTCTCAATTCTGTCCATATTTTCGAAAAATTAAAGCAATTAGGTCCTTGTCATTAGTTCCGTACTAACATTGTTAAAAGAGATGTCACGTGTCAGTTCGTGGTTTTTTTGAATTTTTTAATTATTTTTTAATTATTTTTAACTTTTTAAAAAAAATTAAAAAAATATCACGTGTCAAATTGATATCGTCCAACATGTCATTGTAAGGCCACATATTATTGCATTAGTCTCAATTTGGTTCTTGTATTTTTATTTTGTCTCAATTTGGTCCCTCTATTTTTATTTTATCTCAATTTAATCCTACTTTTAATTCTGTCCCTTTATTTAGTCCCTTTATTTTTATTTAAACAATTTTGTCTCTCTCCAAATTCAAACAAAATTTAATTTGTATATAAATCTTAACAAATATTTTTATTAAAATTGATATTCTTATTAAATATTTTTAACAAAAGTTTGTTTATATTTTTATTTAACTAATTATATAAATGTTAATTATGTTCTTTAAATATACTTATAAGTTTTGAAAAAAGAGTGACATAACATGCTGGTGTGAATTTTTCCAAATGATTTAGCTTATTGAACAAATTATTGATGTGAATTTTCACTTTTTTTAAATAAAAAAATTAAAGAAAGTTTTTGTGAAAACGGTAATTAAAGGTAGTTTCTTCTTTCATGATCTTCCATGAAAATGATTTAGCTCATTGAACAAATAATTTTATTGTTTTTTTTAACTCTTATAGATATATTTGAAGAACATAATTAACATTTATATAATTAATTAAATAAAAATATAAACAAACATAATCTTGTCAGAAATATTTAATAAAAATATCAATATTTTAATAAAAATAATTGTTAAAATTTAGGTTTAATCATTTCAGACATCCCTATTTCTGTAGGATCGTTTCAAATAGGTCCTTGTATTATAAATGCTCTCGATTAGGTCACTTATTGTGAAAAATTGAATCAATTTAGACCTCGCCGTTAGTTCCATACTAACACCTATAAAGGGGGTGACACGTGTCAGTTTGTGGTTTTTTGAAATTTTTAATTATTTTTGAATTATTTTTATTTTTATTTTTTACTTATTTTTAATTTTTTTTAAATAAAATTAAAAAAATGTCACGTGTCAAATTAATATTGTGCCACGTGGCAATGATAGTGTGACATGGCACTGAGAGTGCCACGCATCATTATCAGGCTACGTGTCATTGCATTAGTCTCAATTTGGTCCGTGGATTTTTATTGTACCTCAATTTGATCCCTGTATTTTTATGTTGTCTGAAATTAGTCTTAATTTTAAAAATTAAACAATTTTGTCCCTCCTGAAATTCAAACAAAATTTAAATTGTATATAAATCTTAACAAATATTTTTATTAAAATTGATAATTTTATTAAATATTTTTAACAAGATTAAGTTTAATTATATTTATATTTACTTAATCATATAAATGTTAATTATGTTATTTAAATATACCTATAAGGTTTTAAAAAAAGAGTGACATAACATGCTCGTGTGAATTTTTGTATTGAATGTTTCCATGGAAAATCATGAAAGAAGAAACTACCTTTAATTACCGTTTTTACGAAAACTTTCTCCAATTTTTTATTTAAAAAAAAGTGAAATTTCACATTAATAATTTGTTCAATGAGCTAAATCATTTGGAAATTCACACCACCATGTTATGTCACTATCAGTGTCATGTCACGTGGCATTGTCAGTGACATTATCAGTGTCATGTCACATTGTCATTGGCACGTGACACAATATCAATTTCAAACATGGCATTTTTATTTTATTTTTTAAAAATTCAAAACAACCACGAATTGACACGTGACACCAGTAAGTAACTAACGACAAAGACCTAGTTGCTTTAATTTTTCGAAAATAGGGATCCAATTAAGCAAAAACAATAACTGAGAACCTATTTGAGACTTCTCAACAAAATTAGGGAGCTCAAAAATTATTAAACCTAAACATTAATATAAGAACATGATAATGTGAAAAGCCAATAAAAATGGACAACTCGCGATCAAAACGGTAGAAACTTCAACTCAGCAAAATTATAACCTAGACAAATATACAAACAAAATATTAATTTTAGAAACAAAACCAAACATCAAAACACAAAAAAAAAAAAACATCGAAAATTTACCTCTAAGGAGGAGAATCGCAAAAACCAAACCAAAAAGAGGTTTGGAACGATTTTGATCGGTGATAATAATTCCTAAGCATTGACGATGGCCACGACAACAAGATAAACCAACTTTGAACGATGAAAAATGCAAGAAAAGGGCTAATGGGTGGTGCAGGCACAGAGAGAATGTAGAAACAGTTTCATTCTCGCGAAGAAGACGAAATTGTTCATCTCGCGTTTTATTTTTTTTAACCTACGAAAGGTTATTACCTAGGTTCCTAATAAAATTGAGGCATTAAGGGGGTTATGACCTCAGTTGTATGGAGAACCGAGGCCTAAAGTCGTAAAAAAAAATTCAAACCGAAGCATAATAACTATATTACTTCTGTTATAATAAAATCGAGGCCAAGCCTTTTAGAACCGAGGCCAAATCGCTGACCCCCTAACTGCCAACTTTATTGTAAGATTTCATATGTGGGAATGTGAGAGTTTGGCAGGGGCCTATGGCATCAGTTCTAAAGTCTACCGAGGCCAAATTTCTAACCATCTGACTACTAGCTTTATGATCAAACTGTAGATGTCGGAATGTCAGAGTTTAGCAGGGACCTATGGTATCAGTTCTGAAGGAAACCGAGGTCAAATCCCTTACATAGAATTAATATCTCTACAAAATATCTCGCCATTTCAACAGCCAACGTTTTATCAAGGGGTTATGACCTCAGTTCTGCAAGGAACTGAGGCCAAAAACCCTGCATAAAGATTTTCATCAGACAGTTACTGGATTATCAACATTTTGCAGGAGTTTATGGCGTCGGTTCTGTAGAAAACTGAGGCCATATACCCTATATTGCTTCGATTCTAAAACAACTGAGGCCTATACTATCGCAAAAATTTTAAAAGTACCATCGCATCGTATTATGCTTCGGTTTCTGGTGAATTGAAGCGTAATGAACGCAGTAATATCTCCTTTTTTTTTTTTTTTACTAGTGAATGTCCAGGATTGGATGTTACATTTCCCTCTTTGCCTAGTTGTGTGGTGTTTTGAGTACTCCTCGTATTGTTGTTGCTTGAATGATGAGTGGAGCTATAGGATCTAATTTTACTGAATTCTACCAATTTATTCTGGTCAAGAGCTAGGGCTTTAAACTCAAGAATAAACAAAGAGGTAGCTATCTAATTCAAATTTAACAATACTTTATGCCTAAAATCCTGGGTAACTTAGTCTTTCTATTTAGAAGCATTTAAGTTAGAAATCATATATCTTTAAAACATAAAAGTGATAAAAAAATATAAACCTCTTTATATATTGTTAAAATATCACGTGAATATCTTAAAGTTTAGTATTACTTAAAGTTGTTGGCCAAATACTAAGACAATCATCCCTTAAACCTAGGCTTAATAACATTTGACTTATCACCTTAACTCGATCTGTGAACGTTCTAATAATTTGGTTAAGTAGTTATTTGACCCATAGTTCAACTCAACGTAATATATATATATATAATATATATATATATATATATATATATATATATATTAAAATTTAAATATTTAAACACATTTAATTCTTGATTGATGATACGTTAATATTTTTAACTTTATATATATTTAATACATCAAAAGACCATTTCTATTTTAAATTAAAAACTTCTAGATAAACACTTCATTCTCTTCCACACCTAAAAAACACTTAATAAAATAATAAAAAATTTACTTGTATAGATAATCCTATTGAAAATTTTCTTAAATCTTTTAAGGGTACAAAATCATTAAAAACTTGAATGGGCCCAGGTATGGCAACTGGTTTCCCCTGCGTAATTTGGTTTCAAGTTCCATCACCCATTCATCTCTGTTCTGACACTATCCAACAAACCACTCCATTCCTCTCAAATTCCCTGTCTACAACTTCACCATCATCCAATCCAACACCTTCACCATTATAGATCACAACTTTATCATTAATTATGATTATTTTGCCAAACCCACTTTGCTAAATTTGCTCAATCATTATTGCACCTGAGAACCAACCAACTCTGCTCCAATTGGAGTTATGCTAAAATATCTTCTAACTCAGTAGAAGTACATATTTATCAACACTAACTAGCAATTATACATAAGAGAGAAAAATTAAAGAATCAAATTAATCAAATGTACTACAAAAAAGCATACCCAATACATATGTTCATCCCCTTACTATAAAATTTCAAACTTCTTCCTTGACCATATCTCAATTTCCTACTAATATTATAACCATAATATAAAACCATTCTTCTTAATTCAAGACTAGTTGGATATTAAGTGATATTGAATCATGTAAAAGTTTTAGGGTTTGTGGTAATAGTTTCTCTTGTGTTATTATTTCATGTTCTCTCACACCTACATATGCAACTCAAACCCACCAACACCTCCACAATGGCGGCTTCCGCCTTCTCCAAATCCGAGTAATGCAGCGTCTGCAGCAGCAGCGCCGTCGTCCCCGCCTCAAACCTCGCCGTCTCCACGCTCCTCTCCTCCTGCCACCGCACCGTGTCGTGCGCCACCGGCGACAGCCACTCCAGCAGCTTCTCCACCGCGTACCGCCACCCCTCCGCCAGAGCTTCCCCCTCCTCCCCCTTCCGCCACCGCCCCTTCAGTTTCGCTGCCACCTTCCGCCTCAGCCTCTCCGGCAACATCCCGTAAAACGCCTCCCGCGCGCTCGCCCCCATCGTTACTGGCGCGTGGAGGCACTGCTCCGCAAGCAAAACCACCTCAGCGTACCTCGCCGCAAGCCCCGCCCCGCCCACCGTGGACGGCGGCGCCAGCCTCAAAACCCTATTGTTAACTCCGTTATTCCCTGGGCTATCAAATCCACGGTTCAAGAAACGAATCGTACCGGTTTTGTTGCTACTACCCTTTGGGATTGGACCCGACCTTGTGACTCCCTTGGGAAGTGATTCCTCGTATAGACAATAGTTCTTCTTGTACAACTCACGATGTTCCAAAAGGCAGCAGCAACTACCGATTTCACTGTCTCCATAACCATTTATATTATAGCAGCTGCAATTGGCAATGTACCCTCCAAAAACAGAACAAATTCTAGCGTATACAATGCAAACTACCTTAGCCATCATTCCAACGGTTTTGTCCAGTGTGTTCCACAACGAAACTTCCTTGTAATGCTGCACTTGTTTTCTACAACATTCTATCTCCTCGTCCAAGTATTCCAAGTTTTTTTTCGTAAAGTTGTTATAATCATTAGTCTTCAACCTTTGCTTTCTTCTCTGAAATCTCCAGTTTCGCCATGGATTCCATGGCTGTATAAAGACTCCTGGTCGAAGAGACAAGTTTCTCCATTTTGGAGATCATCTTAAGACTGTTGCGGCAACCGTAACCTAACTTCCGGAGATCGATAAGACCGAGCTTTAGGTCGGCGTAAACAAGGTCGAAGCGTCCAAGGCTGCTGTCGGAGCATTTCCGGCCCAGCCGCGAGACGGCGTCGGCCGCCGTGTCGAGTTCCTCCAGGCGTTCCGCGGAGGCGAGGTTGAGGAGGAAGCATTCATGCTGGGAATTCAAGTAGGTTATGCCTTTGGATTTGATCACCTTGTGGTGGAGCTTGGCGATTTCTTGGTCAGAGAGGGAATGGTAGAGGGAGATGAGGCGGCACATGGTTTTTCCGGCGTCGAAGGCGTTGATTCCGAGGGCTTTTTCCTCCGGCACCGCCTTGTTACGCCATGTCATGGTGGCAATGACCATGAGCACCACCACTTTACTTGCTTAGGTTTTCTGTGTTGGTGTTTACGTGTATGACTATTGACTAATTCGGTGCGTCTTTGGATTTTTTTCCAAGTCGAGAACTTTGGAACAAAATTTATATATAGGGTGTGGCGGAAGCACGTTCGAAGGATCTGATGTTTTGAATATTCCATAGGAGGACGCGTTTCGACAATGGGAACTTAGGATGCAATACATAATTAATTAGTTCATTAATTAATAAAACTAGCTAATTAAAGATGTTTTTGGATGTGACTGATGCTTTGATTACGGTTTCTACAGCCAGATGCCATATATAATATTATATTACAGTTTTTAATTTGTTCCCAAGTCAATTCTTCGGTCGTACGGCAGACATATAATTCATTTATTTTTTTCTCCTGTGTTTAATTCGTGGGGTTAAGGGAGGTGGAAATGGAAAAGGGGTTATAATTTTTTTTTTAATTAATGTGGCTAAATCATAAGATTATTTATGTACACATTGCAGATAGTGAAGTGTATACGCGTTGAGTGATTTATGAATCTATCGTTACGTAACATAAGAGACCTAGTTGGTTGTAGAAATACTTGAATTGAAAGTTGAATGAGGAAATGTTGTTATAATATAAAAAAAATATTGATTATGTAATGAAAAAAATTAGAAAAAAGTTTACCTATAGGTGAAATTGAAGTTGATTTTTATTAGCAAATGAGTTCCCACTGATGAAGCGAAAGAAACGACAATAGTTATTGTAAACAATTGGTGTAGTAGTTTTCAAATCGAAATATATTCACATGACATAAAAATAGTTGGGTTTTTGACATCAGTTCAAAACCGAAGCAAAAAATGAGAGGATTTTGTTACAAAATCGTCAAAATGTCCATATGTTCTCATGTTTTGAAGTTTAATCAAATAACAATAAACGAGATAAGAATATGAAAATACCAAGCCCAAAGAATTAGATAGATAGAAACACCAACGCTAGAAAGAAGATTCCAAATCATCCATCAACATAGAAAAACCTTAGAAAAACACGTACAAAACAAGTAAGATAAAACCTTCCAAATGCACCGCTAAACGACCCACAACTCAAAGCGTCAAAAGAGAGTTATGTTAAACACGTACACTATTTGTAAACGAAACATAGATGATACCATAGATGAAACTATTTGTAAACGAAACATAGATGCTAAACATCCTAAAAGAGATTAAGAAAGAACGAAACATGTTAAACACTCAAGCCCTAAAAGACAATATTCCAAAAAACATTTACATCAACATAGATGATACCATAAGCTAAAATCTTTATTTCATCCAACAATGAAGTTTCATCTCAACACTTAGAAAAAATCTTATTGATAAACGCTACCTCAATGGTAGAAAATTGAAAAAGCACTTTGTTGTTCTAAACAAGCATTAAATGTCATTATATGTTGCATGCACAATCTACTCTATTCTATGCAGATAACCTATTATACGCATCCACTATTTTAGTTGGAGTAAACCAGTATAAAAATATATGTGCATTTATTGTTTACTTATGTCTCAACGCTTCTCTCATAAAACTTGAAGTTTCATTTTAGTTTTAAATACAAGAGTTTCACATACTAAACGATTGTTCATTAAAAAAGAATTTCTTACAAACACTAGAGTGGATATCTTGAATAGGATGTGAACATACTAAACAATTGTTCATTAAAAAAGAGTGGATGTTCTTTTTTTAAAATCATTTGCAAGGATGAGCGTTTAACAACTACTTGAAAAATCTTCTACTCGATGAAAGTGATATATCAGAAAGGTTGTAGAAAAGATTTTCCATTAACACTATTTAGTCCCCCTTCTAGTGTTTTTCAGGTAGTTCAGGGTTTTCTTTTTCTTTCTATTCTTGTTATTATGCTTTATGAGTGTGTTCTACCTCTAGATCAAAAAATAAAACTTGTTTTTCTCTTCTCCTTTGCATACACAACAACTTAAATAGTGGTGAGCAACATTGAAGCACAATTATATATGTAGAAATGAGTGTAAAATTCAATGAAACAATAACATATCACTAGTACAAAATAGGGATAAGAACACGGGTCATACTTCTCAGTTTTTAGAAAACTGAAGTATATGTAGAAGCGGTGGCATTTTCGCAATTTCGACAAACTTATATGCCTCGGTTGTAAAAAAACCGAAGCATAAAAACCAAATTAACTCGGTTAAAAATAAAATCGAGACCTGATGTTATGCCACGTCCCACCTAAAACTGGTTAATTTTTTACTACCTCGGTCCTCTAACCCAACCGAGGCATAAACGTTCCAAATACCTCGGTCCTCTGACCCGAGGCATAAACCTTCCGAAATGCAAAAAGGGGTATCCTCTACTACTCCCTCACTTGCAACATCCAGAGAACGCATCCAAATTCGCTTTCCCCTTGCTTATCCATCCATGCGAAATCCAGAAGCAACTTAACGTTGGCGGCGAGTGCGGCGAGGTGGCGGCGAGGCATGGTGAGGTCGTGGCAAGGTGGCGGCGAGATCTCTTCTTCCCTTGTTTCTTTTCAGGTTCAAACGTGATTTATCGTAGGTAGGGGCGGCCGCTGCGACTTGATCTCCGCAGCGTGACGGTCCGTGTTCGTGGAGGTGGGAGGTTGTCCACGGCGTGACGGTCCGTGTCCGCGGCGTGACGGTCCGTGTCCGCGGCTTCGATTTAGGGTTTCGATTTGGGGCTTGGCGACACTTTGGGAGGCGCGACTCAGGCTTCGTTGGTGGCGGCCGGCGGCTGGCGGTGGATCTCGCCTTCGTAGGGGATGAACCGAAGGGCGAGGTGATGGAAAACCAAAGGCGCGACGATGGACCAACAATGGCGAGCTGATGGTGCGGCGGCGGTGGCGCGGCGAGGGTTTCGTTGGCAGCAAGGGTTTCGTTTTTGGCAGCGAGGGCTTCTGCGTTTTTGGGTTCTCTGCGTTTTTGGGTTCTCTGCGTTTTTGGGTTCTCTGTGTTTTTGGGTTCTCTGCGTTTTTGGGTTCTCTGCCTTCAGATTCAAAACTCATCATTCAATTTTATTTTTGTAAATTTTGCCTGCAATTGGAATGCATGCTGAAGTGATGAGAAGGGGCGAGAGAAGGCACCACGGAGGAAGCCATGGAAGCTTTGGAGATCCTGCAGGAACCACTGAATAATGAGAAGAGGTTCTTTGGTCTCTGGACGCACTTCTGCTTGTGTAACCACTCTCTTTGGTCTCTAGACGCACTTCTGCTTCCTCATGCTCCACTGGCAGAAAAAAAAAATCACTTTACTGCCTCGGTTCATGTTTCAACTGAGACAGTATAAGACAAGATACTAACTCGGTTTACAACCGAGGCATAAGAGGAAGACTTTTTACCTCGTCCGGATATGCCTCGGTTTCTCAACCGAGGCCTATGACCAAAAACAACCGAGACCATTTCCTTCATCTGTACTAGTGTATAAAACAATAAAAATGAAAACAAGTAAATGAGTTAGCTTATCTACACTTAAATACAAATTTATACAATGATCAATATTGTTTAAACAAAGATTTTCTTGATTCAAATCCCTGGGAACGACGCCAAAAACTTGTTCGCATGCAATTTGCAACTCGAAATATACTACCAAGAATACTAGGTTATTGTAGTAAACAAGTGTCATATCTATTACATATATTATCTTTATCATATTTTTATCTTTTATATTTAGTTAATTTGTTATTATTCTTTATTTTTATTTTGGGCTTAGCCAATATTTTTTCTATTATATTCAACAGAAGGGAGATTAATTTCATACATAGTTTGTCACTATATTCAAAATGGTATCTAGAGCCAGGTTCTTTTGAGGAAAACATTTTTGTTGCTTCTACCAGTACCGCCTCCGCTACATACCCTAGATCTATTCTTAGTATCTAGAAGCCTAAAGGATGATTGATTGGACCACAACTTAAGATTAGTTCCCACTCAAATTTAAGCCAAATAGATAAGATGAGTGATTAGTCATCCAACATTAAATATAAATCAATTAATAAACTTCAGATAAAAAGAAATCATACATAAATGGAAGGTATTACCAAATATAAGAGAGTTCAAATTTGTTTACATCTTGCTCAAACACATTGAGATTTACCTCCTCATAATTGATCGAAAGAAGTACAAGAAAGGAAGAGAATTCATCTCCTAATCCTCTAAAGATGTTCTATTAATTACAAAGGTTGTGAGTGAGAAGACTCTATAGAGTCTCTCTCCAAAAGAGCTCTCAAAAAGTGTCTAAAACTGAAGTGCCTAAAGTCTCTCAAATTTGTCCAAAATAGTTATATTTATAGATTTTGACTGCATGGATTAAGTGGTGATCCATGGCTCCAACTCTGAGGTTTCCTCCCTTTGTGGGTTTTCTACATAGCTTAAGTAGTAAGTTGTTAGGCTGGAACTGCCTAACATTACTTAATTATGAAGGCTTCTCCATGGCTTGAGCTTCATGCCAAGGCTTGAAGAAACCTTCTTTGTTGGGTTTTATTCATGGCTCTATCCTTCAAAAAAGGCTTGTGACAAATTTCTTTAAAAGATTTTGAATGTTTTTTCTTTTCTTCAAACTGTAGATTTAACTCCGTAGATTCTTCAAATCCTGCAAAACAATTGAAAATAGGGTAGTCATCAAGCATTTTGAATATATTTAAAGCAAGATAAGTACCAAATTAACATTGAAATCTACTAATATCAAGCACTTATCAATTACTAACTGAAAAAATATGTAAATCACTATATCCATAAAGATCTCTCTATAATGCCATTAACTATATCCATAAATGTTCCACACTTACCCAACAAATTTATCAATAAAAAATTTCATTGAGAAATTAAATATCAAAATTCAAGCTAATTTCCTCGATAATTGCAAATTATTGACAGATCTTGATCCATCGACAAAAAATCAATATTTTTATGAGTGCTTAAATAATAAAAAATCAATTAAGTAAAAAAAATATAAAAACCATAATTGTATTGGGTAGGGCTAAAGGCCCTTTGACCCTTTTAGGTATGAGCCCTAAAATATGTTGCAAAAATTGGGTACTCGGTACCGATGCCCTATAACATAGGAAATGAATGGACTGTTTAAATGGTTAAAGCTCATGGTTGGGCCTGAAATAAATAATTGGACATGAAACAAGTAATTAGATCAACAGGTTTCGTAGTTGATAGACCCACAAAAGTGTGACCCATCTAGTTCAACCCATGTTAACAAGGTAAAAACTATAAATATTGCCTTAATAGTAATTTATTTTCACTTTTTGCATTAATTAAAATTTAACTTCAAGAACTCTTACCAAATTACTGACTTGAGTATTAGAGGATCTTTTTGAAGGATCTTCCCCTGTGGTAGTGTTTTGAGTGTTGGAGTCATAACGAGATACTAAAAACGACCTTACATTTTCGTAACTAAAAAACTCTAGAAAAGCTTGTTAGTTAAAAAAATGTTTGACTCATTGTGTTATTTTGGTCTATTGATTTTCTTAAAGTTTGGTAAACGCATAACAAAAGCTATTTTTTTTTTAAGAAAATATGATTATTTTATAATAACAATTTTACAAATAGTTTAGAAAATTAAATTTAAACAATTTAATTTTATAAAATTGGTTGCACTTACTTGTATATGTTGTTGAGTTTCTCAGAAAAATAAATATTATAATTAGAGGTTGTGATTTATTTTCTACAAACAAATATTTATAATTATAATAGGCTTAATTAGTGATTTTTTCTTTAAATTTCTTAGTTTTATTCATTTTAGGTTTCTAATTATTTTTTGGTTCAATTTAATTTTTTAAATTTTTAGAAAATTTCAATTTGATCATCTTCGTTAAGTTGATGTTAGTGTCATATTCATACTTATTAATTTATGAAATTTTTTATTTCTTTTTATTTTTAACTTTAAAACACATAAACTGTTATGTGGCAGATCATGGTCTTACTATATGGTAGTGATACTCTCACATGATAGTGTAAGAATACATTAGATTTGTGACGCATCATTCACGTAGAAACAATAATATTAGACATCTTGCAAACATAAATTTTTAAGACTATAGTACTGGAATATCAGCTTACTAATAAGTGATCCCATATTCTAACTATACTTATTAGAATAACTTGTGATATCATAATAATTTTAATCATAAATCTAAATTTATTATCTTCAAAAGGTTATTTTATGAAGAGATTTGTTCCCATTATTATTTTTTAATTTAATTACTAGATAAATGAGTAATTAGATCGCTGTATATGAAGAGTTATCAATTTAATATTAAAGGAATAAAAAAAAATATTTAGTCTCTAAAATCACATTATCTAAGAATTGAGATTTAGTCTAATTTATAACATTTTTTCTTCCCTATTAATCTACCAAAACATACTTTTAACACATTGAAATCAAAATTTATTCTCATAAAATTGGTAGGATCAGCTCATTCATATTGAAACATATATATTTCATTATATATTTCGTGTGTGTAATTAATTATATGATTAATGAATAATACAATCGATCCAATAAACATAATTAGGATAGGATATTTTATTTTACTTTAAGTCGATCTAAAATATCTAAAAACTAAACCTGAAGCCACTGATAAGTTAATTCATAGTTTTTATACATTCATATATCAAATTAATATTTCCATTGGTCCTTTAAAAATTTTAATCAGAAGCGTGTGACGTATTAGATCAAATACCTAATATATAATATAAGGTTACTGTTGTGTGTGAACACTATAATAAAGTAATTGTGGCTAAATCAGCGAATCCAACACTATAATAATTTGATTATTAAAGTACTAGATTTAAAGTTTTTGGATTTTTCGTAAGTAACTTGCTTTTGTGGCTTTGCAAGGAATGTGGTAGGAAAGGTTGATGAGTAGTGAAAGAGCCACACTGAACTCTCACCGTCTTGCACAGAGTGAGAACACGATATGTGACTTTGTGACTTGACTTATAAAATATTTATGTAATTATATATTTAAAAAATTTAAAATTTAAAAAATATATGAACTAGTCTGTCTAAGATGTCAATCCATCTTTTGGTAACATGATTAAAATATTTATTCTATTTTTGACTTGTTTTTACATTCTACCAAATATCACCGTGTAATTGAATCTGTGAACGTAATGTCTATAGGATAATAATATTTTGACAATATTTTTTTGACAATATTTTAATATTATTTACGTGTTATTATGTGATTGGTTTAAAATTATTCAACAATCAATAATAATCATAAACAACAACATGAACTAATTACATTAATGATACGTAAATAGTGTTAAAATATTGTCAAAAAATGTTGTCAAAGTATCATTTTTTGATATGTTGTTTTAGTAATTTTCTTCCAAACAGAGCGTAACTCTCCATCTCCTTTCTCCTTTATGAGTGTTCCAAAGAATGATCAATAATTGACATCAATAGTAAGCTTTTGACTTGTACTTCCGAAACAGCATGTGAACACGAGAATTCTAGCAAAATGGTGACTTATCAATGTTGTTTTTATGTGTGATATTCGCAGAGAAAGCAACAACGTTCATGTGTTTTGGTTTATTCTTTTATCGTATTGTGTTTTGTCTGGTCTTCGATTTCTGGTTTCTGGTCAATGTTCGTGTGGACTCTCACAAACTACCACTCAGTGTAGCGTCTCAAATTGGGATGAAATCAAAGTCACACGATTGCTTCTATACTCATATTTATTTCTGAGCTTAAATAATAGTAGGGTTAAATATATTTTTAGTCCCTAAACTATTGGCCGTTTCTGGTTTTCGTCCCTCTTTCAAAGTAAGGTACGATTTGGTCCTCAATCTTTAAAAAACGTTCATTTTAGTCCTCAAAATTTTATTTTTAGTCCTCGTTTTAGTCCTCAAAACGTTCGTTTTTTCGACTAAAACAAACGTTTTTTAAAGATTGAGGACCAAATCGTACCTTACTTTGAAAGAGGGACGAAAACCAGAAACGGCCAATAGTTTAGGGACTAAAAACATATTTAACCCATAAAAGTATGATATCAATAAAAAATTTAATGTCCAAGGACACATATTTTTTAATATTGAATAAAATTATAAGTATTGCTATTCATGTCTAATCAATTTGGATATATTTTGTCAATGTTAGAATCAGTTTCTATAATACTCACACACATATTTATTAGTATTTTTAAGGTTAAAATTACTCAAATATTTTTTATGTTAAAAATTATTTTAATTATTTTATAATACTTATAAATAAATAAAGTTATAATAATTTTGAGGACTCAATTTACAAAAAAAAAAAAAGATTAATATAAAATAATTAAAAATATAAAAATTTATGAAAGATTTAAAATTTAATTAAACCTTTCAAGAAAAACTAATATCACACAGTGTAATATTTCCGTTGATTCAACGGACTTTTAATTTAAAGATTAAAGAATTCTCCTGATTGAAAGTGTTCAAATAGAGTATAAGTAAATAGCTGATTTCCTACATAACTCGTTTCACACGTAAAAGATTGGAACATTTCATTGTCACTGATTTTGGATAAAGATGAGTGTGATTCCTTGTCTTTTTTGTTTCAATACCATATTATATTTATTGAGGACCACTGAAATAATAATAAGTTTTAAATAAAAAGTTTTGATTATTTAATTATCTTGATTATGAAAAGAGATGACATATAGAAGGAAATAATTTGAATATAATGCAATAAAATCTTTATATTTCATTATGCTATGATATAAATTGAAGTAAAAGTTTCGAACATAAATATGTTTTTAATATCCAAAATCACATTGTATTTTGATCTCTACAAAAATTGTCTTTCATTTCATTCTTCTAAAATTTAAAATTATTAATTTTATATGATCTATAAAATTAACAAATTTTATAATTTTGGATCGTGTTAATTTTTTCTTTAGTTTTAATCCTTTAAAATATGAGCTCGCAGTTTTTTATCTTCTTATAAATAAAAAATAATAACTTGATATTTTTACTAAACATAAAAATATTTTTTCAATCAACAAAAACTAAAACTTTTCAAGGAAAATATCACTGAAAAAAGAAATCATAAATTTATTGCCAAAACTTTGGTTTCAATATATTCATAGGCTTGAATTTTTTTCCAAATACAATTTTATTTATTTTTATTTTTAAGAAAGATAAATTTTTAATTCTAATTTAACTTTACAAAATTAAGCTATAAAATAATATTTGTATCATTTTGATATATTATAATTTGATTTTATGTTCCGTGAAAGTAGATTTTTTATCATTTATCTTTAAAAATTTTTAAAAATAATATGTTTTACAATCAACGATAATTTGTTTTTCACAATTAGAAATATGAAAGATTTTTTTTTTGATAGAGATTAAACAAAAAATATTACATTTTTAAATTGGAAAATATACTTAAACCTCAAACTTGAACTAAACTATTATAATTATATTCCTTGCACATATTTTTTTTACTATTGAGAATAATCTAAATAAAATCGTATTTTTTGAATCATTATCAGTTCCCGTTATTGACCAACTTTTTAGATTAGTTATTGGGTAATTTTCTTTAAAATTTGTTGTTATAATATTTAAAATTATTTGTTATATAAACCATGTGATTAAAAAGTAGTTAGTTTGATTGGGTCAAGTAAGAATACTTGACATAACATCTAAAAAATGTTGTAATGAACTTGATTATTTAAAGTTATTTTTAATATGTTTCAAAATCGTCAAATCCCATAATAATCATAATAACTTTATAATGAGTATTTGTTTGGGTAATTTAAACAGTTTTACATAACTTACAAATAGAATTCAACGATAATTTAATATATACATTTGTTTTATTTTTTTTAGGTGTCTTAAAGGATAACACTATAAAAGAATTTTAAACTCTAAATTTGAAATACAGTAATTAAACAGAATTATTTTCTAGGAGTGTAAACACATAATAGAAAGTGAATTGACCTATGGATTCATGCATTGGTTTTTAAGTATATAATGGACCATTATTTCGTTTCTATGGTCCTTGTTGCTTGTTCAAATAAAACACTTACGCACGTACGCGGTTGTTAAGTGCGATTCTATTTATAATTTTTCTTTGCAATTGCGTGTTTGTCTTTTCCTTTTTCTCTATCTTTTCTTTTTAAATAATATTAATTTTTTTATTTCATTATAATCTCATTATGAAGAAGAAGAAACCAAACCAAACCAATTATTTACAATGCTTAAATCTTGTTTAGACAAGTTTCTTCGTTTCTTTCCTAATTACAATGTCCAAATCAACGCCTAAACCAATTATTTGCAATACCTAAGTCTTGTTTACACTAGTTTCTTCACTATTTTTACTAATTAATCCAACAACGCTCTTGCTTTCTGGCTTTAATCTGATCTAAATTATTATGCTGTTCATATCTTTAAAATATATTGATTTATAGTGATATTGATATTTTAAAATATATTAAAACTTTTTAAATATATAAACATAACAAAAATACAAGAAAAAATATGGGCTTTAAATTAGATCAATTAGGATGCACATTTAGATGCATGTTTAGAAAATAAAATTATTCAAATTGAATGCATCAATAATGTATGGTTTAACTTTTTTTTTTAAGATCTAATCTAAATCAAAATAATATTTCTTAATTGACTTCTTTAAATTGTTTAATATGTAGTAATATATGATTTTTTTTAATATCTTAAAATGGATACCCAAGTAATTGTCAATTTTTTAAGTGTTGCTAATTAGTTAACATCCAAAAATATAATTATAATTGTATACTATATAAAAGAGTCATCACAAGTCCAATATTAACAAAAACAGTTAACAAATATAGAAAAATAAAGTAAGGTTTGCAGTCATTCAACGACTCCTCCATTTAATGCCTACTATAGGGAAACTTCATCTCCTTCAGCTCACACCCACTGGATGATTATAGCAAAGAAGAGAACACATGACATACAAATACAAACAAAAGCAGAAGGGTAAGCTAGATTACAAAACAATTAATATATCATTTATAACATATCACACTTAAATCAAATAGGTAACATTTACCAATCCAAACATCTTAACATGCAAAGACCTAAACCGACTATCCGGACTTAGAATGATTGTCGATCTATGGTGGGTTGTGCACTTGTGGTGGCCTCTACTACTTTGCAAAATCATTGTCAATGGGTTTCATCCTACCACACTCACAAGGTTAGTCTGTTTCACGCCTTTGATCATACTTGAAGCATCCAAGACTAAGACCTCCTACTACTTTCACCACATGTGTCAATCTTCTCTACTTGAGAATGAAAAACCATTAGAGTTTCAATATAACCTTCAAGACTGAGCTATATGCATTCATTCTAACAATACTTTAACCACACTAACAAGTTCCACCTTGGAACTAACTATCATAACTTTAAAACCATTGATATATCACTTCACCTTTACATTGAATTCATATACATATTCTTGTTTCCAATTCATACTTCACAATAAGTATTATAAACCAATAATTCAAACACTCACATACATTGAACACACTTTAAGAAAATATATAAAAACTTAGTTGAAAATATGATATTTTTGCTCAGTCACCAAGTATGCTCGCTCAGCTAAAAGTGTTTGCCATCCTACTCGCTCAGCCACCATGACTTGTTGTGCAAAAACAAAAATAGTAGATTCTGCTCGTTTAGCGACTACACTCACTCAGCAAGAAGTGTTCTGCTCATTCAGCTAGAATACACTCGCTCAGTTAGACTACATAATTCTGCATCACCAAAACTGTAGAATTTGCACCCCTCAACTACTCATTACCTATTCTATATATCTTTCGCAACTTCTAACACTCCTAGAATGTATTCCTAACTCAAATGGACCTAAAAAAATGTATCTAAACCAACCTAAACTCATTTTAAACTAATTGACCACAAGATTTCAATCAAAAATTAACCAAAACTTCACTTTAGAGACCTAAATTGAACTCTACCAGTTATAACTTATTTTTAAACAACTTAAGGACTCCAACAAGTTCCAAATGACTTACTAACACCCTCCAAAATGATCATTTAAACACAACCTAGAATTCAAATTCTCACTAGCCCAAACCCCCTAAAACTAGTTCCAAACCAAGCTAAACTCCACCTATCAACCACCAAACACTCTTACATCAGATTTCCCTCATTTCAACATCAAAATTAGTTCTAAATGACCAAATAACTAACCCCTAAACCTCTGTTTTTCCTTCCTAACTCTTGTATCAAAATTCACATGTCAAAACCCCTTATTTGAACTTAAAACCTTCTAAAAACCATCACATTGACTCATACCAGTTTCCCTATCAGATTCATACCAACTCATGATGCCAACAAACCTAAAATGCAATATAAATAGACTTGCAATACCATATTTCTCCATCCAAACACTATATCTCACTAAAATACATATCAAAACCTCCATTGTAACTACCAAAACTCGTAATTTTTCAACTCCTTATTCCATAAACTTTACAACACATGTTTCAATCAGTAATACAACATATTCACATACAATTCATAACCAAAGTATCATCCAAAATATCTCACTTCAGAATTTCATCATCAAATACTCAAATACACCTATTTAAATGAGTTAACACTAGCACAAAAATAGAAATCACACCAAATCAATTTAATACACATATAAACACTAAATTTACATCACAAATATCAATTAAAGAAAACTCTAGCTTCCCTTACCTCTCAAAGAAACTACCCAACTCTAAGAATGTCATACCGATTGCTTGCAACGTAAGGAATTTCTGGACAAATCTACGAAACACCAAATTGGAAACAGAGAGAGTCCTTAGAACTCTAGATCAGTCAAGAACAAAGGAAGAAAACCAATTGATACATGAAAACAGTTTCTTTGCATGATCAAGGACCGAAACTCATAGGTAAAAAGGAGTGGAAACTTACTTGCTCTATGACAGAAATTGATCGGTTAGATTTGTAGACCTTGACGCCGTGATTGCTTAGACACCTCCTGATCGTCAAACATATGACTTAGGAGTAAGAACACTTAGAGAAATGTGAGAGGAAACAAAGAGAAAGAGTTTTAGAGAGATAGAGTGTGTTTTAAGTAATGAGACGAGTTAAAAAATTCTATTTATATTATGAAATTATTTTAAAATAAAATACTCAGTTTCAATATTTTAATACACTTACTAACTCTAATACTCTTGTAAGTTATTACATAAATTGTATTAAATGTAAATGTAAATTAAATTAATCAGTACTCTTTTTTTAAAACATTTTTAATATTAATCGAGTGCAAAGGGATGATTGTATTTCTAAAAATTGAGAGACTTGATTTTTATTCACTAAAAAGTTTTAAAGATAAAAAATAATTAATTATTATACTGAATATATTAGACACCATTTTATAAATTTTGATATTTAAGATATTCTCTATTGTTAACAAAAATGTATAATTGATTTCTAAACTAAATGCTAAGTTAGTCTCTAATTTTAGTTAGAAACTATCATTTATTTAAATTAATCTCTGCCTTAAAACTAGAGACTAATTTAAAATTAATAATATTTTATATTTAATATGCTAGAGACCAATTTAAAGTTTAATTTATAAATTAATTATAAAATTGTATCTAATTTAATCAATATAAAGAATAATTATTTTGGTGTCTAAATTTAGTTGCTATTTAATTATTTTCTTGGAGTGATTTCTGTTAATAAAGAAACCAAATTGAATAAAATAAATACTAGAATTAAACATGTAACTAAACCTTGTGTGTGTAAGATTTAGGTAATTTTCAAATTCATTTTTATTCAATACTTAACAAAAAATACTAAAATATGTCATATTAATAATAACAACCATATGGTTATAATGAATTACGAATGGTCCTTGAAAATTATATTTACCTAATCATAAGTAATAGATGGTAAATTGAATGACAAAACAATTCAGTTATAACATCTTCATCGCATGTATAGCAAAAATAAAATATTAGAAGGCGTCCACTTGAAAATATATATATATATATATATATATATATATATATATATATATATATATATATGTATGTATGTATATGTATGTATGTATGTATATGTATGTATGTATGTATATGTATGTATGTGTATAGAGTGCAAGATTTTGTTTTTCTGTTCTTTTCCTTTTCCGTGAGTTAGGTCTGGAACTGTTGGCCCAGAGGCTATTGTTCACAACTTCGAACTGCACCACGAAACTAATATAACAAGACTTAAATATACTCCCACGTTGCACCCAAATGTTTTAAAAATTTGGAGTCACAAAGAAATTGTGGGCGTGCAGCAAGCAGAAAACTAGCCCAATATGTTTTTGATCGATTTCATTATGGCGAGTTACTCCCACCACCACCATACATTGTTTTTTAAAGTTCTCCAATTTTTTTTTAATTCTAAAATTACCATTTTTACTTTTATCCTTTACCTTTTTTAACTTTTTTCTTAAAATCCTAATATTTTACTCTTTTATTTACTCAGTCACACATCACACCCCCACCCCACACCCTTTACTTTTTTTTAACTTTTTCTTAAAATCCAAATTTTTTATTCTCTTATTCACTCAGCCGCACACCATACCCCACCTCCACACTCTTACTTTCTCTCTTCCTCTCTTATTCTCCTCTTCCTCTTTCTCCAATTTTCCATTTTCGTCAAGGTTCTCTTGAACATGTGTTGTTTGTGTGTCGGGTGTTGTGCGTGTGTTGGGTGTTGCTATGTGCCTTTGTTTTGTGTTAAATGAAGAAGAAGAGAAACGCGAAAGGCGGCAATGGATATGGGTATTTGTAGAACACTTAAACGGATCTTGAAATCCGTCCATGGATATTAACATCCGTTTACCCTTCAACGGATGTCGATATTCGTCGACGGATTTCGAGATCCGTTTAAGTGTTCTACGGATACCCCTTATCCATTTAAGGGTAGTGAACTCTGTATTCACATGGGAACCTTCTGCTTGGCACCACTACTGGACCACCTTTGACCACCACAATAGCACAGTTAGAGGGGAGAAGAAACAAAGAAATCTGATTTTTGTGGGAGTGCTTGGGTGTCGGGGTGCATTGATACAGTAGGTGGATATTGGTGAAGGTAAATATGTTTTAACCACCACAAATTAAATATTTTACAGGAGTAAAAGAGGAATGGAGAGGTGTATGGAGAAGCGTGTGATGGTAGAGGGAGTAACACTCTAGCATTAGGTGGAAACAAGGAAAATTGGAAAATGGAAGTTGTTATACTCTCTTTTTTCTAATATATTACTTTATAGATAAAAATCAATTTGATTTTCTAAAAGTGACTATGAATTCAGTATTTGAAAAATTATAAAAATTATTCAATTTCTGAAAATGTGTGAAATAATCAAACCGACTTATAATATTGTAGTTTAATATAAAAATAGTTTATCGTCAAATTTGTTCTTAAAACTGTATTATAATGATAGAAGAGTTAAAAAACTTATTAAATAAACACCTTTACATATTCATGAACTAAAATAAACATTTTTTTTCAAGAACAAAGTTTAGATGCATCATACATTTAATTTGTACGTGGATGAAAATGTTTGGATAGTAATTCATTTATATGAATAATTTGAAATACTTCATAACAAAACTATGTTTTTTTTTATAAATAATTGCGGAACAAATTGAAATTTGAAGAAGTTTTTAGAGTGATTTTATTATTTAGGTTAAGAAGTAGACTTTAAGTCTAATTCAACTCGACAAAATTGCTTATAAGGTGAGGTTTGCATCCACTTATCTATTATAAATTAGCCTTATCAATAGTTGATATGGAACTTCCAACACCCCCCCCCCCTCACGTCGATGTATAAACATTATCTCGAGCGTGAGACTAGACATTAATGGATAGTTCGATAACTGGCCAATAGCAGGTGGAACAACATGTCCCACAAACAACAAAGATCGCTAGAATAGACTCTAACCATAACTCTCATACCATGTTAAGAAGTGGGCTTTAAGCCTAACTCAACCCCATAAAACCGGCTTATAAGGTGAGGTTTGCACCCACTTATATATATATATATATATATATATATATATATATATATATATATATTATAAATTGACCTTATTTCTAGTCGATGTGAGACTTCCAATAGGGTCCAAATCCTAATTTTGACCCAACATAAAATTACACTGGAATATAATACAAACGAAAATTACACTAGAAAGCGATGTTGATGTGGCAGCTATCTTTGAGTCCCAAAATATAATCCCAAAATTTCCCTGAAAAAAATAATGGGAATAATTAAGCTTAGATAATTCAAATTAATTAAAATGTGAATTACTAGTCAAATTAAGCCCAAATGGCAAAATTGAGAAAATAATGGAAAGTTAAGCACAATTCACTAAATAAATCTAGTACAAAAAGCTAAGTGAATAATAAAAAATAAGGATTCATCAATTCTAAAAGAAAATCTCGATAAGGGTGTTAAGTACCAAGAGTGTTGCTAATACTCAGAGGAAATCTCGGCGAGGTAACTGAGTACCAGGAGTGGTGCTAATACTTATTTGTAATCATTTGAAGATTACAATGGAACCCTCTACGGAGAAGACTGGACGTAATTCAGTTGGAGTCAACTAGTATAAAATCTCTTGTGTTATTTTCTCTTCTCTTAACTCAACGATCCTCTTGAAAAACCTGCAGTTGAGATTTATATTTCAAAATACAAGAACTTCCAAGCTAATTTTTGAGGTAAGTTCTGATACCTATTGAAGTACACAGGAAAACACTAGAGCGAAAAGTGTTAATAGTATTTTCAAAATATTTTCACAAACTAGTGTGTAATGGCTTGTAATGAGAGTATACAAAAGTGAATTATGTTTTGGACATTGGGTTTATAAGATAAACAGATAAGAATTCTTTCAAACGATGACATAGGAAATTTTAACCATAGTTTTTAAAAGATGAAAACAATAAGGCACAATTTTCATATTGGTTCACTCAATCTTGAGTTACATCCAGTTCTCCCTTAAGAACTCTAAAGGGGTTCCCTTAATATTATCAAAGATTACATGACTTTAACCCACTATTGGTTGATATTCTTACAACAATCCTGGTTCCGAGTATAACCCACTCTTGGTTGAGTATTCTTTGCCACTCTTGGCACCTATAGAAGACACATCTTGTCTAACTTTACCCACTCTTAGTTGAATATTATCTGCCACTCCTGACATTGGTTATTTACTATTCTTGGATTTATCTTTAAGGTGTCATGAAATTTTAACCAATTTATTTCTACACCTTAATGAGCTCAACTTAGCTGCAACTGCATTAACACACCTCAAAATATCCAAAGAACATTTATGCAAATAAAAGTCTATTTTCAACATGTTTTTGTATCTCATGCTAAATAAACTCAATTATAACAAATGCTAATTAAAATATTTTATTAAAGTTCAAAAACCAATTAAGAATCCAATATTAAAGGCTAAATGAGGCATAAATATGCACTCATCACATCCCCACACTTATCCTTTTGCACTCTTGGGCAAAACTGAGTAATTTCATAACTTTATTCCGGGTAAAGATTCATAGCAACATTAAACTACAAGAAAAGAACTTCATTGGAAACTAATCAACGTTCTAAATCAAGTTGTCATGAATCATGCGAATGGGAAAACTATTTTAAACAAATGAGTTAATCTTTTGAACTTACCACGAAATCAAGTATGAAAGAGATTACTGAAGTTAAAATGTATATTCACTCACCAATGCTCTCTTAAGTATTTAGGCTTGTGTTTTCACTCAAACTACTCATGTATGTAAACACTATCATAACTTAGAAAGATTCTAATATTCACATACTTTTGGAAAAAAAATGAATTCAAAGATCATGAGGACTTTTCAAAGGTTGTAATGCGGCCAAAGTAAAGGTAAGAAAAATTTAGGATATAAAGGCTTAAAAAGTTTGGATAGAAAGAATTAAGGAGAAAAGATTTTGAAAAACAAATATATTATTTTCTTTGTTCACTTTTTGAGAAAAAAATTATCCTTCTTTTTTTTACATTTTGTTTCCCATTTTACTTTTCCTTATCTTGTTTTTCCTTTCACCCTTTTTTTTCCGTAAAACTCTTTTCTTCCTTTTTCCATTTTTATTATTTTGTTGGTGAGGGACTCATCCACACACTTTATTAATCACTCATTCCTAACACAATTCATTAGCTCATTCTTTCATCCTAAGAAAAGGGATAATATTGTCTTTTCTTTTCAAGGTTTTGTAATGGGCTTTAACAAAAAGAAGTTAAATGCTTAAAGTGGGTATCAATGGATTAAAAGCACTTGTCTTTTGGGAAAACCCAAGTTTTTGGATGCTTCCTTTCATAATAATATTTCGTTGAGTATTGTTTGATAAATTTCAAAACATGGATTGCTAGACATTCTGATTTTGTTCCAACATAATCCGTCGGTAATTGTTTCTAACAAAGTCAATAATCTGTCAGAAAATGTGAAATAATGATGGATTTTCGACGTTACTAATGACATATATCCGTTAGTAATACAATGTCTTTTGTAGTGAAAAAAAATGTAAAACAAGATATATCTTTAAATTAAAATGGGTGTAAAGAAATAAAAAAAAAAGAGGGAAAAAGATTATTTAATTTACCTTGTCTAAACATGTAAAAAATAAGTGTTCACAAGTATCCTTATGGTTTGAGTAATTTTTCATTTACTAAACTCTTATAATTAGAGAGAAAGGTCATGTTTAACGTGAATTGCATGTCCAAGCAATTCATGTTATTTTGGAAAGAGAATGAAAGTTTAGATATATAAAATATTTGTAAATATTTACACAATGGTTTCTTGAACTCAATTATAAGATTGAGCAACCAAAATATGATCATAAAGTTCTTGCCAAAGTTTTTCACCACTTTCCATGATTTATAGACTTCAAAGGTTCTTTATGATTTCAAAAAACTATCGAGTCAATGAGGTGTGTAAGAAGAATCACCAAAGGATGAGAAAGTGATACATCTTACTAACAATAAACTTAGAAAGGTTTTAATAAACTTAATTTTTGATTTTTCTCTAAACTTATGCAATGACAAGTGATAACTTAGTTCCTTTAACACTATATATTACATAATATTGCTTGCTAAGATGGTGGTGTACGACATTCCATCTTTGTTGTGCATGAAATTTCAATATTCAATATTATCATTATTGATTCCTGAACAACCAATCATTAGGAAATTATATGTTTACCTTGAATTGTTGATTGTTGAGCTACAAAATTTGTGGGACTTTGGGATAAAGACATACATTGCTTATAAAATGGAACATTTCAAATGCATACAATTCTTCTAAGGATTATTAGTAAATATCTTAGATATCCAATATCGTGAAGTTAGAGCACTAAAACAATGTTGGCTTGTGCATGTTGTAATTATAAAACTTATTCATCCACTTGCAACATAGCCATATGATGTGCTATCTAGATCATCATATCGTTTTACAACCAGCCATGTGTGGAGATTCAATGAAAAAAGGAATTAGGTCTTCACCACACATGTTAGAAGAGACAAAAGTCCAAGAGTTGTTAAAATATTTCACTAATGAATTTGGAAAGAATGAAAAAATAATAATAAAAGTGATGATCCATGGAAAAAGAGATAAATTTTTTTTTATTTGTCCTACTAAGTGATAAATAAATTGCATCATAATTTTGGTGTGATGTACTTCAAGAAAAACATACGTGATAGTATTGTCAAAACTTTTTTAGATATTTAATAAAAGACAAAAGATCATGTTAACAATCATTATGATTTGCAAAATATTGAAATAAGAAAGGATCTTCATCCAGGGGAGATTGGTAAAGGCTAGATAGAGTTTTCACCATCCTATTTTTCCATGAATGCAATTGACAAGTCTAACTTTTATGGTGTTTTTAAGGTTGACAAATTACTACACAGGAGATAAAAAAATATTTCAAAGTGTGCATGTAAGTAATAATAAATATTAGGTTATAAGAGTCATGATACAAAATTTATTTTGCATTACTTCCCACTAGTGAAAATAAGAAGCATTATGCCTGATATATTGGTTGACTCTCTTATTTGATTTGGAACATTGCTTCGCTTTTCATATGTCAAAATGTTATATAATTGCAAGACATGGATTACTTGGAAGTAAAAACCAAATAAATATTTTTTAATTGCAGCTAGTTTTTTTTTTTTAATACTTCACTTGCCAATTCATGAAGTCAAAAATTTTCTTAGAATGAGTCGACTCGAGATATTGGACTCAAATCTATAACTTAGTGAGTTTATCTTCTTCTCTAGGAATTTCAATCTAAAAAACACCATAATTCTTAGATTTTGTTTCATTGTAAGAAAAATAAATACAAAAGGCTGAAGAATCTATGCTCTAGAGTTAGGCTCCTCCAAATTAACCATCACGGTTCTCTATCCATAAAAGCAAAAAAAAAAGAATACCCTCCTTATACTCCCCACATTATAAAAACATATTTCCTTAACTACAAAACTCGCTTTAACAACGATTAAAACAACCCTCAAAGGTTTTCGAACTGCCATAAATATCGATGTTGTTAAAAGTCTAACAAAAACAAAGAAAATTAAAATAATCATAGTTAGAAGTCTCAAACAATGATTATTGTTATTGGAATGTCACTAAAAGTCATCCAAAAAAAGATAAAAACCAAATAATATGTTGCATATCACGACGAGATTAATAAAGACAAACCTATCAAGAAGAGTTGAAAACAATCTCCATATGAGTGTTAAAAGGAACATAAGATTTCCATGGACTAATCATTTGCTTGTTTGTGTAGAGATAAATTAGAAACAGTAAACAAATCTCTTTGAATGAATGTAAAGTAGCAACTATAAGTGAAGAGGAGACCCGTAATGAGAGTTTTGCGGCACATTATGGAGAGCTTTACGGAGTAACCTCGCAAAGCGGTGTGAAAAACCTTATTACATGAGTTTTACAACATGATGCTTTGTATTTGGTAGAGGTTTGCATGAGTAGTTCGCAATTAGTGAAGGTTTGTAGAGGTTTACCACTGATGATAACAATGTCTGTGAGATGCAAGGGAAAGAGAAAATAAAAATGCATAAGAAAAAAAAAAGTCAAATAAGAGATACACAAGTGAAAGAGAGTATTTTCTTTTACAAAAGTGATGATTTTTTATATAACTTGTGTCATTTATGCTTTTTAATGACATTTATTTTATTTAGAGAATCGTTATTGAAAAGTTTACAAAAGCAATTTTATCATTTTGTATTTTATTTTTATTACAGTGACTTGTTAAACATTATTAATAGATTTTGTGAAAAATCATTTTTGCACTCATATTCGTATTTTTCTTTCTTCTATCTATCTTCCCTTCCTAGTAGTCATGTCTATTCACAATCTATATTATACTTTCTCACATATATCCTTCTTTGTCTCGACACGTGAATTAGTTCACGAACTAGAACTCACTGGACGTATTACCTCTATGGACCATAATCATTACATATTTGTTTTCACTTATTATATTCATATTCTTAATTCTTAATTATATGCTTCTAATTAAGAAGAGTTATTAATAAGAGTTATCTTATGCGCATTATAATACATAATGTAGGAGATAAATAATATGATTGATTTTATCTCATTGTTATTTAACTTGTTATATTAATAATAATTTATTCAAACAATAAAATACAATTAAGATATCTTGAATACGAGTATGTTTTAAATTATAAACATAATAAATCATTAAAATTTACCAAACAAAACTTTCGTTATTTATTTGTGAATAAGAAATTATCTAAATAGTTTGAAAAAAGAATTGAGCTAATTTGATCTAGTTTGGTATCGTTCGAATTATCTTTTCCATGAAAACTTCTTAGAAATAAAAATATGCAGAAAAATTAAATAAGTTTTATATACACATGATAAATTAGAAAAAAGTATACGAGAGAACTTGTATATACGTATAAACTAATTTTAATTTATAAAAAATCTAATTTTAATTTTTTTTTTCATTCTATTTTCTTAAAACAAAAGTTCCTTATATTGCATTTATTTGTCTCTAGACAATTCTAGGGTCCATTTTATTCAGATTAAAAAAATAATTTACAACACTTTTTAAATATTTTTTAAAAGCTTGTTATTTTAATTTGTCGAAAGTACCTGAATGTGTTTTAAGTTCTTTTATTTCAACATTTTAATTTTTTGAGAAAAAAACTTTTGAAGTGACAGAAGAAATCTTTTTCTCTTCGCCGAACCATTCTGATATTGGTTTTTCTATTTTCTTCCCAATGCAGCAATAAAATTACCAAAATATGAGTGGTGGAGGGTGATGCTGCAACTCTAACCTCAAATAACTACATTTCCTAGAAGCATCCATTATGTTCTTAAACAATGTCCACTGCACTCAAAAACGACGTTCCAAACCCAATGTCCATGTCACCAAAAGCCACGTATTAATAATACCGCAGTACTTCCAACCCCACTTCTGTGGCTTTTGATAAATTCTTTAGTCAATCCACAGATTTTCCTTTCACTTTTTCCACACTATAAAACACCGTCTCACCTATTCAATCCAACCAAACACCTTGAAACACTTAGTTTTCTGTTGTCTTGTTCCCCTTTAACACTCCTACTAGTCAAAATGGCTGCCTCAATGCCAACCTTTGGAGCTGTTAACATGGCACCGGTACTATGTTTATGTCAGATTAAACTCTTCAAACCTTTGTGTCATCGTCACAACGTGTTTTGTTTCACTTATAAATTATGATGTTGGTCTGGTCCATGTTTTTAATACTTTTAGCTTACTATAGACTATAAACATGCCGACATAAATATGCATGATGCAGTTGCCAATCATAGTATATGTGCTTTATTTGTGTAAGTTTGTTCAAAGGAGTAGATTGTGAACTTGTTTCTGTATATATAAAAATGGGGGCTCTTTAGAATTTTGGTGATCAAATATGTATTTGATTTGTTTTTTCTATCTGGGTGTGTTTCAATTTCTTGTGAAGGATGAATCTTGCTGTTGAATTTGGGGTTTATGGCTCATTGGGGTAAAATTTTGTGCAGTTGAAACTGAATGGCTCTAGCAGTGGAGTGACAGGCTCTGCATTCTTTGGAATCTGTTTGAAGAAAACCAGTTCTGTGAGATCTAGCCAGAAGAGTGTGTGTGGGAATTTCAAAGTTTCTGCAGAGATTGAATATGATGAGGAGAAGCAGACTTCAAAGGATAGATGGGGAGGACTTGCTTATGACACTTCCGATGACCAGCAGGATATCACTAGAGGGAAGGGAATGGTGGACACTCTCTTCCAAGCTCCCATGGAGAGTGGCACTCACTATGCTGTCATGAGTTCCTATGATTACATCAGTGCTGGTCTTCGCCAGTAAGTTGTTGCTTTGAACTTAACATGGCCAATAAATAGTTGGAACATTAAGTTTGGATTGTTTGCATTCTGTAAACATGATGAATGTTAATGGACTTATTTTTCAGGTACAATTTGGACAACACCATAGATGGCTTCTATATTGCTCCTGCATTTATGGATAAGATTGTTGTTCACATCACCAAGAACTTTTTGTCCTTGCCAAATATTAAGGTTCCTCTTATTTTGGGTATTTGGGGAGGCAAAGGTCAGGGGAAATCATTCCAATGTGAGCTTGTCTTTGCCAAGATGGGAATCAAGTAAGTTTATTTATTTCCATTCCAATATGTATTACCCGATTTGGTAGGAAAAGGATAGAGATGCTGTGTTGGTTTAGACTAAGATGCATCCAAGATGAACCAAGAGTGTATTCGGCTTATGGTTAACCATGGTTTGGACCACTGAAAAACCAATTTCTTTTCACTTCTACACAATCTATGGCTTGTCCAAAATAGTTGTTCCCAAATTGTTATAGATCCTACATCGATAAGACCAAATTATATAATATATAAGACCAAATTATATAATATATAAGTGAGTGTAAGTTTCATCTTAAGCAGGTTTAATAGAATAGAATTAGACTTAAAAGTTCACTTATTAAAATCTTGGGTTAAGGATTCTTAGTTTGTAAGAAAATGTATCCCTAAGTCGATTTTGCTTCCTTAGGGTTAAGGATCTTCAGAACAACCAAAATTATGTTCAAATACAGCTCAACTGAGACTTTTACAATGTAAACATGTTATCTGTGCATGGAACTCAATATTCAGTCTGCAAACCATGGTTTGGGACATACAAAATTACAAACCACAATCCAAAACTTCCTTAACTCTTTGTCTTATTGGCTTTGTGTTCAGCCCCATAATGATGAGTGCTGGAGAATTGGAGAGTGGAAATGCTGGAGAGCCTGCTAAGTTGATCAGGCAAAGGTACCGTGAGGCAGCAGACATTATCAGAAAAGGAAAGATGTGCTGTCTCTTCATCAATGATCTTGATGCTGGAGCTGGTAGGCTTGGTGGAACAACTCAGTACACTGTGAACAACCAGATGGTGAATGCAACCCTCATGAACATTGCTGACAACCCAACCAATGTCCAACTTCCTGGCATGTACAACAAGGAGGAGAATCCCCGTGTTCCAATCATAGTCACTGGCAATGACTTCTCAACATTGTATGCTCCTCTCATTCGTGATGGTCGTATGGAGAAGTTCTATTGGGCACCTACTCGAGATGACAGGATTGGTGTCTGCCAAGGCATTTTCAGAACAGATGGTATCCCAAAGGAGGACATCATCAAGCTTGTTGACACTTTCCCTGGCCAATCTATTGGTAAGTCATAACTCAATTCAAGTTTCAAGCTAAAACTATCTACTTAAATATGTTTTATCCTTGTAAATCTAACGCTTTTTTGGTGTTAGTTCTTAGTCAACTTTAATCCCTATATTTAGAACAAATGTGCTTTGTATCCTTTACCCTGAACTGAAATTTGACGACTTTTCTAATAGTTAAGACCTGAAAAGAATAAAATTTAAACAGGGACTTGTCACAAGAATGTTATGTGCCAATATCAGAAACATATTTAAACCAAACTTCTATTTGTTAATTCCTTATCTTCATTTGCCATAGTGGATGGAATGTGATTCCATGCTAGTAATATAAGCTTTTACTGACACCTCTTTGGTTCCTTGTCTGGTCATTCACTATTTTGTTCTTTGTCTGATTAGCATCTCAGTTTTGCATAGTAATGGTTTTGCACATCATTTTAATTAACAAGAAGACACCGTAGAAGTTTCAGGCATTGGTGTCAAATTGCGTGATGGCATGTGAATAATCCACTGCTTGATGGAATTGTATGCAGACTTCTTTGGTGCCTTGAGGGCCAGAGTGTATGATGATGAAGTGAGAAAGTGGATTTCTGGGGTGGGAGTGGAGAATGTTGGGAAAAAGTTAGTGAATTCAAAGGAGGGACCACCAACTTTTAAGCAACCACAGATGTCTCTTAGCAAGCTCCTTGAGTATGGAAACATGCTTGTCCAAGAGCAAGAGAATGTGAAGAGAGTTCAACTGGCTGACAAATACCTCAAAGAGGCTGCACTTGGAGATGCAAATGAAGATGCCATGAAGACAGGAAACTTCTATGGTTAGACCCTTGATTTGATCCTAAAGTTCATGATGGGAAAACTGTTTCTGGCTTCAGGATTATGTTGGAGTAACCATTGATGATGAATGAACAAGACTAAATTAAGGTTACCATAAATGTTTGGTGCAGGACAAGCAGCTCAGCAAGTTCATGTTCCTGTTCCTGAAGGCTGCACTGACCCTGCTGCAGAAAACTATGATCCAACAGCCAGAAGTGATGATGGAAGCTGCACATATACACTTTAGGTGATGATTCTTAGGTAAATTTGGAGCAGATACGGAGATATATGATACAGAAGAATAAAGAATGTTATCATGTTTTTCACATTTGCATTCACTTCTTTTATGTATGTTGTAGATATTTGAAACCTTTTGTGTTTGGTTTTATGGGTGGCAATGAGACATCTTATAGCTATCATAGTTGAAAACGTCCTTTCCTTTGGGTTTCACTGTTATATTGCCAAGTTTGTAAATCAAAACTTTAGTTGTACTAATAATGTGTATGATAGAATACTAAAAGAAAATTATGTGTAACATTAAAGTTATCACAATCAGATAATACTAATAAGATTTTAACTATTTACTATATTCACAGTAAGATTTCTTATAGTAGATGGTTGACCTTATAGATTTTTTCTTGACAAAGGATATAACAAAGAAGCAATCTTTGAATAACTGAATAATTATGTATAATAACAATGTTAAAAGTTATTGAAGAAGGTAATATTCTTACTTTATAAGGTAATATTCAATTATTCATTTATTTTAAGATTATACCATGTATTTACAAGGTAATATGCAAGAGTTAAACTATCTTAATAATACTGTTGAATAATGTACCCACCATTTCTACTTTAAAAATAAATAAATAAATATAATTTTAATCCTATGTAATCTTTGATCTAGTATCTACAAAATATTTTCTTTATTTTTCATTCTTTAAAACTTGAAATTGTTGTCTGTAATTTTTATAAATGTATGAATTTATCTTTTAATCTTAATAGAACATTTTCTTCTCTTTTATGCTGTCAAAATTTAAAACATTAAATTTAGATATCCCATAAATGTAAAAAACTTACTAAATTTAGAAAAATTAAATTTTGTGGATTAAATAATCTGGAAGTTGTTTCTATTTTTTTCTTAAGAAAATCCTTTTCACCTGCAAGCAAACCATCTACACATTTTTTTCTAAATTGTGGAATCTCAATGATGGGTACAGTATTAAATGGGAACACCCCCACATTCTTAACCCATATTTCTTTCTCAACGCAATTTTTGCTTTCAAATCATGCAAAGTCGTGTTACCCTGAATTGAACGAACACTATTCAAATTTGATGTTCTATTGTTTCCTTAAAAGCTGCAATCCAAAAATTTCATATTGTAGTGTAAAACAAACTATGACTGCAGAACTATATTTAAAAATCTTTTTTAACTATCGTGGAAAACATTATTTAAAATATGACATAAATAATGTTTCCCGTTACTAAGTTAAAAAGTTACTTCGAAGGTTTCTTATAGATAGTTTAAGCCTCAGTAGACATTATGAGAGTAATCAATCTACTAAAACTATATAGTAAAAGTTGCATATCATCCGCTTAGAGACTTTGTTAACCTTTAGCAAAAGTTGATTCAAACAATTTTCACATTTCTTTTTCATAAAAGAAAAAACACGTAAGGATGATATTATTTTCTTTTGATATCCCTTCAGAGAAAACAACCATATGGAGTGTGTCCTGATTCAATGTATCTGTACGAAGGAATCACAATCACATAAATATTTTACTCACAATATCCATACAACATATATTTTCTTAAATATTTCATTTATTGTTGTTTACTTAAAAGCTGAAAAAATATATGATTCATCCGATAAACATGTTGAAACTTTTTTCTATCTAATCTGATTATAAGGACTAAAAAACTCTTGATCTAGTAATTTGTTACCTTATAACCCAATCCAACCAAACAATGCTATTTATTTAGTTTGATCTGATTTATTTATATACTATTTGTAACAGCAAGTCGTGTTAATCCTATTAGATGTAAACCATATTTATGAAATTTTTTTAATTTTAAATATTTAATGAAATTTTATTTATAAGATTTTAATTTGATAATTGATCAGATACACTAATAATTCACATGTTAAAGATAATATTATTGATGGACTAATATTTTTTATGCAATAATTTGATTGATGGGACCTTCTAGGTTAGAACAATATTATTATTACGTTAGTTATATATATAGAAGAGTAAACTATGCAGTCGGCAAAGTGAAGCATAGCTAAGAAGAGGCATGGGAGAGGTAGAGCCTGCTTTCATCCAAGAGCTGCAACACAGACCAAAGTTGTGTGTGATCGAAGCTGAAGAAATTCCTGTGATAGATCTCTCTCCAGTAACGAAGGAGGCAGTTTCAGAAGCATCTTCCATTGAAAGGTTGGTGAAGGAGATAGGGAGTGCGTGCAAGGAATGGGGTTTCTTCCAAGTAATCAACCATGGGGTGCCCCTCAATCTGAGAGAAAACATTGAGAAAGCTTCAAGGATGTTCTTTAGTCAGAGTATGGAGGAGAAGAGGAAGGTTAGCAGAGATGAGAGGAATGCGATGGGTTATTATGACACTGAGCACACCAAGAACGTTAGGGACTGGAAAGAAGTGTTTGATTCTGTAGCCAAAGACCCCACTCTGGTTCCTCTCACTCCTCATGAACACGATGATCGACTCACTTACTGGACTAATTCCTCACCTCAGTACCCTCCACACCTCAGGTAATTCATCTTTCCTTTGTCTCACAGTTATCAGACTGTTATCTCAGTATCATATCATATGTACATATGTATGTGTCATGGGAAAGGTATAAGTATTCATATATGTGGTCACCTTTCAAACAATATTAATTTCAATTTAATGGAAAAAACTAAATTAAGTCCTCTTAAATAAAAAGAAAATCAAAGTAAAGATTTTGTTTTTTAACAATCATATTAAATAAACTCGTTAAATATTGGGATAAAAAATCTATAAATAATTAGAATATTGATGTGAGAAAAGATTTGGTAGCACTCAAAGTTAATTTGATGCAACAACTCTTGTTTTTAATTGATGCTATTTGATAAACACCCTTCATCATTTTAAGTTTATATGGTGTTTATGGTGATTAAGTAAGCTCAAAAAAGATCGTCACTAGACATTAAGATAACTAAGGTTATCTAGATGTGAATGTTCATTTTCAAAGATCTAGAGAAGGAGAGGATCAAGTAATGGAAACTAAATCAGGAATAAATACTAGAACACAAGTGTTGAATATAAATGAACACATAAATAGCCAAAGAGAAGAAAATATGAAGAAAAAGATGACGTGAAAGAGGAAAGGGAATGAAAGGGAATAAGGTGATAGCACCCACTTGAGGGGCACTAGAGCTCACCAAGTAGTAAAAGCCATCAGTTGAGCTCTAGGCTCAATATAAGACAAGAAAACATGACACTCTTAAGAGAACACACACACAAAGGTGGTCAAGTATAAGGTAATCTTACTCTAAATATTCAACCCTTACATAAGTCTAGAAGAGCTCCTTTTAAAATTGATGGTGAGGGGTCTCTTAGAAAAAAAAAGGCTATAAGGTGCACAAGTAAAAAGAAAAACTAAAGTTCTAGAATTTATGTCAAAAAGAAGGTGTCTTGAAAAGGAGAGAACCATAGCTTGGCCATAAAGCCTTCATATTCATCTATTGACCTTCTAGAAAAGGTAAACTACTCATGCTTTCCATGTGTGTCTTATGGTGTTTGGCTTCAAGTACTTCTTCACTTCAAATAGTGTTATCCTCCTTCAATTGGCCCAAGCTTGACCCATAAAACAAACAACCCAAGTCAAATATCAATAAGTCAATTCAACTCAAGTCAACAAGTTAACTCAAGATCAATTTGTAAGTTATATATTCTTATCAAAGTTTTCACTTGGTTCCATATATATATATATATATATATATATATATATATATAACTAAGTTGACTTAGTTAAGTAAAAAGAGAGCGCAATACAAAGATGGGTGATGAAAAGATTTCAATTAAAACACCTCACTTTGACTATCTACTTATGATCATTGAACTCACTTGATAGAAAATCTTTTTCATGTTAAGGGTCTATAAAACTTGGTAGAAGTTAGTTTTAAGGAACATTGTGTTAACTTATGCAAAGTTGCAATAGTTAGACAACATAAGAATAAAATATCATTAAGTCAAGTATTATCTTTTTCAGGCCATTAAGAGGTAATTTTTTAATAAGTAGGCATATGAACAATTGTTTGGAATTTCCTAAAACTAATATTTGGATGAATTTATCATTTTTTAAGTTTTTGAAGAAAGTTTGAAGTTTGAAATGAAAGAATTTGAAACCATTATTACACATTTTGCCTCAGTAATGATAATGTCGAACTAAATGAGAAATGATGAAGAGGATATGACTAATTTACTTAATTTCTGATTTTCTATTCTAAATAGAAGTATATAGAGTAAGGTTAGTTCTCGTTGGGTTAAAAAAAAATATTTTCCAAATAGTTTTTTAAAACTACTTAAGTCTTGATTTTATGAACATAAATATGCAAAAGTCAATGTTAGTCCATGATAGACCCAAAATTTCAAAAATATTTTTGTTTCTTATATACAATCTTTTCTTATTATTTCATATAAAAATAAACATTTAAAAAATCACATCTATTTTGCATATTTGATTAAAGATACTATCTTCGAACAACTATTGTAAGGTACTAGCTAACACCTTCTTTAAACATAACTGACTCCCAGACTCAATTCAGATTTCGAAGACCCTACTTTATCTTCATGATTTTTTTGTAGTTTTTCATAATAAAATACGATGACAACTCTAAAACCTATGTTGTTTTTTAAAATTTACATTTTGGGTTTATCATCGCATCACAAATTCAGTTACGACAAAAAATAGTGAAGAATTCTTCAAACATTCACAAAGCAATTTACCCATGTTGTGGTTTTGATTAATGATTCAAAGGAAACAAACAATCTCCATTGATGAGCTACAAATCTCTTCGACTTGGATGGAAGGGTTTGTGAGTGATAATGAGTTGAATGAAGAAGAACTAGAGGTGCAACATAGTATGAGTAACAATCCAACTTTTTTCAAGACAAATTGAAGTGACAGATTTTCAAGACAAAATTAAACAAGTTTAGCAAATTGGATAAATATATAGTACGATTAGTGACAAATGGGTACTTCCAACAAGATGAAACTAATTATTATGAAGATTTTGCCTTTGCCTTTGTTGCATGCACAAATACAATAAAGATGAGGTGACACTTGCAACATGCAAAGTAAGGGACATATTTTAGTTGGGTATGCATTCCTTTCTGGAGAACAATTTAAAATATGTACATTGAACAACCTAAAGTAAAAGGAATAGTTCAATCATAGGATATGCAAGTAACACAAAACTTTGTACAATCTAAAGTAATAAAATAGTTCAATCATATAGAGTCTCACTTTATGTAGGAAGGATTTCAAAAATGCCTAAATGAGCAAAAAAATTTCATTAAAAGAAATATTGAAGGTAACTTATTCAACAATAGCATTTATGTTAATGATTTTACTTAGTAGTGATGATAAAAACATGATAAATGAGTTCACACTAGTAAAAAAACTATTTTTTAACACGTCCTATACACTTCGGTTTTATAAAAACCGAAGCATAAAAAAATGCGGTGACATTTCTGTAATAATAGCGAAGTTATATACCTCGATTCAGAAAAACCCAAAGTAGAAAGGTAATATTGCCTCGGTTGTAAAAGTAACCAATGCCTATACTCATGCCCAAGAAACCTCTCTCTTCTACAAGTAAGTCAGACTTATCGTATGCAACCTTTTTCAGAAAAAGGCTATTGCCTCGATTTTCAAGGTAATCAATGCCTATACCTGCGCAAAGTTATAGAAAGGTCATGAGTAATTATAGAAAGGTTTCTTTTAGACAATGGAGGTAAAGTTGAAGTTTGTTCATGTAGTTCGGCTTCCGAAGAGCAAAGAACTGAAACCCATCCTTGAAGCAGCCAAATCGAACTACAAGAGATTATTCTCAAGTTGATACCCATCAATCACAATCAAAGTCCTCGGCTTCTCACCATCATTCACAAACCCGAGACAAAGCACCTCATTGCTCACACTCACCATCGAGTTCGCTCTGAAAATCCTCCAAATCGTCTTCTGGTTGAGCATAACCCCTAACCGAGTGCCCACCACATTCTCACTGCTGAAACACACTTCAAACAGTGCCACACAAACCACCCTCGTTATATTCCTTGCAACAGATGCTTTTACAAAAGCCTTCGTCACTGCTTTGAAGATCGAAGCCTCCAACACGATGTATAGGTTAATGGAATTAATCTTGGTTCCACCAACGTCGTTGTTGTTTATGGATAGCAAAGTCGTGTTAAGGGGCACAACTTTTTCGTCAATTCTGATGGATTTCACGCTGATGAAATACTCGGCGGAGGGTTCTCCCTAGGAGAAAGCGGAAGCGGTGCTGACGGGGTTGACTAACAGAGGGGTGAAGGTGAGTAATTGAGCGACGTCGATGTTGTGGAGTAGAACGTAAGGGTCGTCGCCGAAGAAAGCAACGCTTTTTGAGGATGAGAGGCAGACGACAAATTTCCTGTGGAAGCTGAATGCGGAAGCGAACTGTGAGCGAAGAGTGATTTTCGTCCTGCCGAGATTCTAGTGGCGAGACCTTGGAGTAAGAAGGTGGGGGCGCGGGAAAAGAGGAAGCGGGAAATGGTGACGTTTCATCCCGGGTTGAAGTCGTTAGTGGATTGGACGGAGACAGTATCTTCAGCAAGCTCGCTAGAGGTAGCGGTGTAGGTGATGGTGTTGTCCGGCGTGAGGCCGCACGTATTGTTGTTGCAGCCGGGTCTGGGGGCGGAAAGGCTACATATTGCCTTTTGAACCGAGGCTTAAAGTCATTCTAAAAAAAATAAAAAAAGCAAAAATCATACTGCTTCGATTACTTTGAACCGAGGCAAAAAGGAGTAGACTTTTTGCCTTGCCTGTATATGTCTCGGTTCAGGAACCGCTACCTATGGACAAAAATAACCGCTGTCGTTTCCTCTTACTGCACTAGTGTTAAGAACTCTACTATGCAGTTTTGACATGGCTATCCTAGGAAAGGTGAAATTCTTAGCATTGAACTTTTATAAAAATCAAAAGGAGTTGTTTTTCAATCAAAAAAGATATGTTAATGATATATTGAAGAAAGTTTGGAATGCTTCAGAGAAAACATCTAAAAAGTCCAATTGTTTTAAGTTCTAAGATTAACAAAGGTGTTGATGGTATAACTGTAGATTACATTTGTTTTAAGCAAATTGTTGCAAGTTTGGTGTGTTTTACAATTACAAAGGCTTATAGTGTTTAGTATAAGCTTAATTAATAGGTATAATTTAAAACCAACTCAGTTGTATTTACAAGTTGTAAAATGAATTTTAGTGTGGCTTTGGGATTTTTACAAAAGGAAGAGAAAAAGACTTACTTGCTTTTGCAAATTCTTATTATACATATGAGACGAAAAAGATTCTAAAAGTACATTTGAATATGGTTTCTAACTGAGCTTTGGAGCAATGTCATGGATATGTCTAAAGTGTAACTAATAGTTGTTGAAGCATAATTTATTGGTGATGTCGCTTGTGCATGTAGAAACTTAAATCATGTTCAATAAGATAACATTGTAATAATGTGATAATAATTTAATCACTAAACCTTTTAAAAAAAACAATAACATAACTTGAGCTCTCTAATAAGCTCTAGAATATTACGGGGATGTTTGATTGCGACAAAATTAACTTAATATTGCAATTGGTTTAGAGAAGGGAACGAAGATGTTTGTTAGAAAATAAATTATTATTATTATTACTATAACTTAAAATAAGGAAAGGTTGATGATGTTAAAAGGTAAAAGTTAACTTGTTATTAATATTATTATAAAGAATGAAGAGAACTATAAGAAGAGGTATATGTTGTTACACCTTTCAAAGCCTACTCTTTAGCTTTCCTAATTCAATAAAATTATCAATTAATTTGCAAGTTATATGTATTTTTTATTAATTCTTTCATTTTGGTTAAAAGAAAGTTTTTCTTTCCTTTTGTTTTTGTAATTGACTATGTGAACATGAATATGTGTAGGAGTACAATCAAAAAGTACGTTGAAGAGACAGAGAAATTGTCCTTTAAATTAATGGAGCTTATAGCTTTGAGCTTAGGCCTTGAAGCTAAAAGGTTTGAGGAATTTTTTGTGAAGGATCAAACTAGCCTTTTTCGTCTTAATTATTATCCTACATGCCCTAGTCCACACCTAGCCCTTGGTGTTGGTCCACACAAGGATGTCGGAGCCTTAACCGTTCTTGCACAAGATGAGGTTGAAGGACTAGAAGTGAAACACAATGGAGACTGGATAAGAATTAAACTCATCCCAAATTCCTTCATTATCAACCTTGGTGATATTGTTCAGGTACTCTATTTCTTTACCACTCCAAACAACATTCTTTCAAAAACTACAAAGATTAGTTTACCCATTTTAGCCAAGTGCTTTATTTTTCTTTAAAAAGTCATTTTTAATCCTTAATATTTGTGGAAAATGATAATTATTAGATTAAGCACCCAAACAGATTAATAACAAATGAGCAATAATCCTACAATTAATTTAGCAATCCTTAATACTTCATAAAACATTAAGCGAAAGCATACCTAAATTGACTTTTGGGAATAACATATATCAAAGTATTTGATCTTTCAACTGTATAACAACTTAAATTGTCTCTTGAATTTTTCTTCTTGTAGAAACAAAGAGAAAGAAACAGAAATATAATATATGCATTGAAAAGCTCGTTGAATTAAATTCTTATTTCATAGTGAAATTTTGACTTGATGATTGCGGTTGTGTGTGATTGAAGGTTTGGAGTAATGATGCATACGAGAGTCCAGAGCATAGAGTGGTGGTAAACTCTGAGAAAGAAAGATTTTCCTATCCATTCTTCCTCTTCCCTGCACAGGAAACTGAAGTCAAGCCTTTGGAGGAGTTGATAAATGACCAAAACCCTTCCAAATATAGGCCATACAAATGGGGCAAGTTTCTTGTTCACAGATTTAGCACCAATTTCAAGAAACGAGAGGTGGATAACATTCAAATATTACATTACAAGATAAAATAATAGTATATAATTAACGTCATTTGTCTTATGTCTGTAAAATTCTGAATTGGGAATAATATGTAGCACTGTTAATCCAAAACATCATTTCTGAAGTGAATGACGGTCAAAATTTGATGCGAAATTTCTAGTGGGTTTTATGTATGCAATATTATCAAATAATAAACACCAAGTGCCATGTTTATGTATAAAGCTGAAATTCTATTGATAGTCATTTAATGAATTATCTTGGAGTAAGTTCCAGTAGAATTAGTTATACTATTGAAATAAAATCATTATCACCTTTTGAAATACTTAAGTCCAATTAACTGGTAACGCATCTTACCTAAGATATCCTTTTCACCTTTGTTTTTTAATTAATTCATTCAAAGGGTTTGAAATTTGAATAAGAAAATTAAAATTAAAGTAAAGAAGGTTTTGAAATTTTCTTTTGTAGGAATCCCATTTTTTTTATTTCTTTTTAATAAAGCTTTCAAAATTTTACTTTCTTTTTCATATTTTTACAAATCATAAATTAAAAACTAATGAAGAAAGTATATTAAAAAGTAACAAATCTATAGTTAAAAAATATTGTCTTAAATATAATGTTTAGATTACATTTTTTAAGTTAATAAAGTTAATTTAACATTACTTCAAAATTTAAATGTCTTAAATATAATGTTTAGATAAAATTTGAAATTCTTTAATTTTAAGTAATTTAATTTGTAACAAAATTTTAAAATTTCAATTCTTTCAAAATTTCTTGCCGAAACAAAATTTCTTACCAAAACAACACATTGTAATACAACATTTCAAATTCTCTAAAAAAATAAACCACCCTCTTAAAATACCTTATCTAATCATGCTATTAAGAAAATTCTATTCAGTCACTTAATCTAAGGTTTCACATAAGGTTTCGCGTACCGATTAATCAAGTAAACCATACGATTATAAGCACAACGTATTGACATTGAACATAGAAATTTATTTAGCCACTAGTCAAATTCTCAGCACTAAGCTTTCTTAATTATATCAAATAAAAGATACAATAATCATAAATGAAAACTAAGACTTGGGTACTTATTATGTGTTCTTAGGAACAATAACACTTCTAAATATCACAAACACCCTTAAATCACTATAAATGGTGGCTTTAGGATGTTAACAAGTGAAAAGGAAGAACCAATCTGCTTGAGGAACAGTTTAATTGTCAACATCTCAGTGGTGGACATTTCTCAGACTTCACCATCCCAGAGCTCTTCAACGGTCTTATAGGCACCATAGTTATCATCAACAAAAAATGTGCCCTTAACTAGCCTATCCTGCATGACCAAATTCTGTGTTACCTCAAAAATTCAAACTTTAAGGCCACTTCCGGCATTATAATGCTATGGTACACAAGCATAATACAAGGTAGTTAAAGATGGTAAGGAACTACGTACCAAGAAGAGAGACCAGAAAAACTAGATTATACCAAGGGCGTGTTTAATTCCTTTGTACCACTTTCTATTTTGTTTTACATAACAAGTACTCACTCAACAATCCATTAGTCATCCAGAATCTTCCATGTTTTGAAAAATTATCATCCAAAATCTAAAAAGTTTTGAAAGTTATTTCAAAGTAAGTAGTTAGAAATCTAAAAGAACAGAAAGTTCCTCTTTTTTTTGTCTTTTTCAACTCTTCCCCAATTATACACTGTGTCTTGCAACCTGGTTGATTGCATTTTGAAACTATAAATAGTTTTGAAAAAAGGAAATTAAACACAACTTAGGTAAGGTTAATTGAATCTTTAAAACTAGAAAAAGTTTTTGACAAAATAATTAAACACACCCAAAGTAACTAACTAACTACTTGCCTGCTTAATTTCAGAGAACTTGGCCATTAGCTCTTCTGGAATAGACCAGTCAAAGACATCGATGTTTTCCTTGATCCTGGATTCAGTAGTACTCTTTGGCAGCACACTTTGACCTGATTGCAATCCCCACCGAAGGGCCACTTGAGCTGGTGTCTTCCCCAGTTTCTCTGCAGTCTCTACGACAACAGGATTCTTAAGAATGTCACTTTTCAGATACCCTGGTGAGCCTAGTGGAGAGTATCCCTGAAAAGAAATTTGTCATATATACAAACAGTTAGAATGCAAATATCAGAAGAATAAAGAATGGTTGTTGAGTATAAACCAGATTCATTTTCAACTAGCCCTGTAGACAATTTCACCAAAAGTGATAATTTTCTTTTCAAGTGATAGTTTATAGGAATAATATGCTTTTATTTAGGTGAAAATACCAAGAAATATGTATCATACGTTCCATACTTACAGATATATGTATTCCTTTGGATTCACAAAATGCATGCAACTTTGGCTGCTGCCATCCCGGGTGCAATTCCACTTGGTTAACAGCAGGAGGCACTCTTGCTATATCCAACAAATCTTGAAGCTTCTTTGAAGAGAAATTGCTCACTCCTATGGCTCTAGCCTTGCCAGATTCATAGAGTGCCTCCATTGCTCTCCATGTGCTGGGAATGTCTGGTTGATCCATATATTCTTTCTTGAATCCAACTGATCCACTTTTCATGCGGACTGGCCAGTGAATCTGCAGCATAAATCAGTATAGTTTGTATGAAGGAAGAGACTCAAGAGGATACTGAATGAAAAGGAATGAACCCAGATAATCAAAGTTAGCAGCATTATATTGATGAAACCATTGAACTTTGTTCAATAGAGAAAGCCTTACTTGTAAAATAATGCTAACAATATACTTAGACCCTCTTTTCCAAGGAGACAATAATATCCTATTGATTGAAATCATTAGTCCCAATATATGGGTCTCCTTTCTCAAACTAGCAGGAAATCCCATAATATGCACCGACACCAACTAAAGAAAGTTGATTTTAAGCCAAAAATTCCAACCAAACTAGTAGAAACCACACTAATTTCAACTAATAAGAAAAGGTGTGTTAAAAATATTACATCAATTAGAAATAACGCCAATGTACAATATAGAAGTAGGGAATCCTTATTTTACAAGTTGACTGTGTAAGGATAAGTTAAGTTTAAACTCATCTTTCAATATGGTATTAGAATCTATCATAGTAGGTTTTCTGAACATAGCTATAGGTCCATCTACAAGATGCATTGGAAATTTTATATCAAGATAAAACCAAATTCGAGGAAATAAGTAGGGGAAATCCTTACCATACAAGCCATACAAGCCAATTTTGTAAGATTAAATTAAGCTTCAATTCAATTTCTAATAAAAATAATGTCAAAACGGTGTATTGCTAGTTTGCTACACTTCTTTAATTTGAATGTGCACTTATCTTCACCCAAATCGCCAGAGTCCACATATTAATAATGCTTACCAGATAAAGATCAACGTAGTCAAGTTGCAAATCATGTAATGTTTTATCCAATGCTTTTGGCACATCTTCTGGAGCATGATCATTACACCTGAAAATATAGCCAACAAAGCAAAGGATCTCCACTCAGCAACGAAACACAACCTTTTCCAACTTCAAAAAAATAGAACACAATTATCAAAAGATAGCAAACCAGAGTTTGGAAGTTATCCAAATGTCCTCACGCTTCAGTACACCATCATCAAAAATCTTCTTAAGCGCAGAACCAATCTGTGAAAACCAAGATTCAAAATAAAAAGTCAATTAGCTACCAAAATTGACTGAGTTCTCACTACTTTTCTATTTGTTTTCAAAACCAAACTATATAGCACCAAAAGCATAACCTAAGATATCCCACAATTAACAATTTTTTCACACTTCACATATTATTACAAAGCAAAAAGGCAATAATACAAAGTTAATAACTGAAAAGATAAAACAGCAATGAACCCTGAGTTATAAATGTTATCAACTTGAATTATTTTTATTACCTCTGCTTCATTGTTATAAGCTTTAGCACAGTCAATGTGCCTGTATCCAACCTGAAAAACGGTGACCCGACACCAAAATCAGTCATAACTCCCACATAGGAAAAATCGAAACAACAAACATTGTTCCCAAAACAGATAAATCCAAAAACCTATGCTAAATTTTATTTCTCTAATAATAAAAAATAAATCCACTACAAAAATGATATTTTTATTCGTAGTTTGAAAAAAAGTACTAAAAATGATTAACCCCATCGGAAAAACAAAATGGTGACAAGCTATTCCATCAAGAAGATGTGAATCTGTTATTAATCCTGGACTTCCTAAAGAAGTAAAACCCAACATGCAATAACTTTTGGTAACACAAATTTTCTTTGGGTATTTTTATTATAGAAAAAGGGGAAAATGTTAATTGAAGTGAGGTTTTAGTTACCTGAATGGCTGTGGTGACAGCTTTTGCTACAACTCCTGGTTCAGCTTGCCATGTGCCTAACCCAACGGAAGGAATCTTGGCCCCTGTGTTCAACTCAAAGAATTGGATTAACTTAGCCATTTTTTTTCTCAATGGTGATAGGAAGCACAATTAGGTAGAAAAGGATCAAAACACTGGTTTTGGGTGGTTTGACTATTGTCTGAGTTCGATGCAAATTATGTATTAATAGGCAAAAACATGAACATGAAGCAGTGATCGGTTGAAAGTGTGCGTTTTGGAGGATTAGATTTGCATGGCCAGTTCTTTTATTGTTTCGTGCAGTCCGACAAGTAGAGTCGTTGGATGAAAATCTACGGTTCAGATTTTGTATTGTATACCGAATGTGAACCGTGGGATGCTTATGAATGGTTTGAGTGAAGTGAGTGTGGGAACAAGAGAAAAGAGTAACTGTAGGGAATTCTGATCCACGGTGCTAGGTCTTCGCTTGAAAAACAAAAAGCTGATATGTGCACATACGTCATATTCGAAGTGAGAAAATTCAATGTTAATAGTGAAGACGGCACGCCTTCCAATATGCATTAACGGTTACCCATTTTGTATTTGTCATTCCAAAGTTCGTAATAATATGTGTTTCATCTTTTTCTTTTATCGAGATCATTTGGTTTACCTTTATCTACTTGTGTACATGTTTGACGTTGAAGTAAGATTTTAATGAATAAACTTAATTGGTCAAAATTCAATTAAGCTAATATTTATATTTGTAGCTTATCTCTACATTTATTTACATATTTTATCATATGGATCTTAAGTTGATATTGCCACTAATATTAATGTCTATGTTAACCCAATAACCCAACACCACATAGATCCATTTAACCTGCTTCATTTATAATTTAAAACAAATAGATCGAACGGCTTGATTATCCTTTCAACACCGTTTGATTAATACAATATGTTTACCGTTGGTGCTGCTTTATCGTATAACCTATCGACCGATCCTCCACTGTACCATACAATTTGTATTCTAAAGACGTTGATGGATGAATATGTAAAATTAAAATAAAGATATTTTATATAAAATTAGTACTAAAAATTCCTCAACATAAATGAAAATTATTATTATAAATAAAATAAAAATATATAAATTAATAGAATTATGTAAAATAATAAAAAAGATTTAGACACGTTTCTGGGTTAACTTGATATTTGTACAATTGATTTTGTCACTCGGTCATAAACTTGATATTTGATTAATTAATAAAAAAAACTTGATATTTATAGAGAGACATTTTTTTTAATTTAATGAATTAATTTGTTACGTGGTCATTTTAAAATATGTTGAATAGAAGGAAAACGTAAAAAGTGACAATGATTTTGAGTTCAATGTGTCTTTGTCGTTTAGCTTGAGAAACATCTATGATGAAATTATTTACGTGGTTATATAGTCACTGTTTAATGATTGTTGTAGTTAGATCTCAATACGCGGATTAGTCAACCTCTTTATGCATATAAGCTCGTAGTACATATAAGTTTAAGCTCATACTCGTATAAGCATGTAATCAATCATATATAACTAGCATTTTAAATTAATTTTCAATTTTGTAAGATTGCATTTGCTATGTATAATATGTGGATGTGGATTAAATGAATCAACCAACTTTAAAAAAATAAATTGAAATATTTCAAAATTTATTTAAACCATTCAACAAATAAAAGTAGGAAAGGTGAATTTTGGGTTAAATTGAACCAGAGGTTGCAGGTAACTGTTAAACATCCTTTTTTTCACAATAAGGCTAACAAAATCAGAAAATATTCTTAGTATAGAATAGGAAAACCGAGTATTGAATTTAAGGAATTGGTTCATATTATGTTTATATTTGTATATTTAATATTGTTAAAAACCACAAAAAAAAAAATGCAATGGGGAAATTAAAAATATGAATGAATGAATGAAACTATCTTGAATAATCTAAATCTATGACAAATATAAGATGCAGAAGAAGCTTAAATGCCCATAACAATAATGTATTATATGATGCAATGCATGTATAGAGATTAAATGTTAGAACTTTCAACAGAAACTATAACTCCGTGCAAAACCTATTTTTAGTGGAATGCTAATGCAGATGCAGGTGTGCTAATCCTAGAATGGACCATGATATAATGCCTAAAATGCAGTGCACATACTAAACCAGAGAAGTTAACTAAAAGACACAAAATAAGGCTAAGGTTGACAACAAAAGAGTATATATTGAATTAAGCCAAAGAAGTTAAATTAAGCCAGCAAAAAATATGCTAATCACAAGATGATCAAATTGAATATGCAGAAATTGAAAGATACAAGAAAGAAAATTACAAAACCAGTGTCCTCAAAGATTGTAGAAATCAATCATCATAGCAAAAATCAGAGTTGATTATTACATCTGTCTACCTAATTGAATCTCAATGTGAACCTTTTGAATAAAACAAACCCACTTTGGGTCCTGTAGTTCCCATTTCGGAAACTGGAATTGTGCACGTTCCCATCCAATCATTCAAACAAATCAAAGTAATTCACTTCTGATTTCACCATTCCAGAGTAACGAAACTAAAACAGAGGGCTCTAAGAAAGTAAAAGTGAATCAAACACTAATTTACTAAAAGAAAACAAAGAATTGTGCAAGAATTGAACAACCACGACAAAACCAAATTAAAGCAAGAAAGACATTAAGATTAATGCATTAAAGATATTACAATGTACGAAAGATTAAAAACTCAAAATGTACAAAAAGTAACCACTACAAAAAAAAACATGAATTACCCAATATGTTGAAAACAACCAAATTTCGTTGATAATAAATGTTTTTGGACAAATTATCAACTATCAGATAAATCCGTTAATAATAAAACTATTGGTAAATAACATTGTAAAATTGAATGAGAAAAAAAAGACAATATAGAGAATGAACTGTGCATTGTATTAAATTTTGAAATAAATGTGCAAAAACGTTACACTGAGTTCTCAAGGTTGCTTTGTACTCTTGAGTATCTTCAATGGTTGCCCTCTATACCGTAGGTCAAGAACTCCTACAAAGGTTATTTTGCACTTATTGTTATTGGACTCTTGCTACTTACCAATGTTGAACTCAGTATAATCGAAACTTCTCTCGCACACGAGTCTAAAAGGAAGAATTATTCTATGAAGAAGAAGAAATTGAAAGAAAGGAAAAAAAAATTTCACTATTTTTGTGTCTACTCTCAATTTTTCATGTCTACATTTTCTCATCACCGAAGACCCTGTTTTCTACAAAAGGGGAAAAACAAAACTAAATCTAACCCTAATTTGTATTTCAGAGGAAGAACAAAACTTCAGACCTAACCTTGCTCTCGATTTTGATTTACAGACTTCAAAAAGTAGCACGTCAAACCTTCTTGACTCAATCCTAGTCACGTGTGCTTATTGGTTCAGTAATTTCTAGCACCTTTGGTCCAGGTTTCAAGCTCTTCTTCTCTCACTCAAACTTAGCTCGCCTCAATACGGTTCCCACGACTCCTATCTTTGAAATGCACAAAAGTTGACGTCCAGTTAGGTTCACTGTTAACCCTTACTAAACCTGTGTATTTTGATGGGGCTTGGTCCACTCTAAGCATTGATGGTCCAAAGGCTTAGTTGACCAAGGTCGACCCCTTTTAATCAGCGATTTTTCTACAAAACTTAAAATTAGACAAGGGTTAATGTAAAAAATTGCAAAACAAGAAACCTATCTAAGCAAAATTCACATTAAATTTTATTTTTATTCTGATTTTTCTAAAAGAGAAAGACAATTTATTCAAAAGACACTCTTAGGTATTAAAAACACAAAATTAATCACATTTTTACAAAATTACTATTTTTACATCTTAACTAAATTCTAACCTAATTCTAAAGATTTATAAACAAATAAATAAAAAAGGAGTTTTTATGAAAGAAAAAGAACAAAAGACCATAACCTATAAAGTTGGAAGGTAAAACTTATTTTGAATAGATTTTAAAATTATTTTTGCAATTTAGTGCTAGACGTTATTTGCAAGGATTAAACGGTCTTCAGATAATGTTGAACACTTCAGGATTTTTAGAAGTGTTTATGATGGCATACCCCGTAATCATGACCAAACACTTTCAAGTAGAATTGAAGTAATTTTGGAAGCTGAGCCTAAACTCTTTCTCTTGGACCATCTTGGGACTATAAGGAGCTACTAGAGTAGGAATAATTTTGGGCCTTGTATTTTGGGCCAAGTAGTCTAGGATTTGTTTAGGCTTTGTATTATGAGTCAAGTAGTGTAGGATTTATTTTGAGCCTTGTATTTTGGGTCAAGTAGTGTAGGATTTTTGAACCACTTGGGTCAACAAAAGTCAAGGCCCAATGTTGACCCAATGTGGACATCCATAGTGAGTGTTGACCAAGTGGTCAAAGTTTTTAACCTAGCTTGGTGGACAAGAGTGTGGGACGTCCCACCTATTTGAGTATGGCCATGTGTCATGTTCTCATTGAAGAACATTTCCCATAATTAGTGGTCACATGTCACTCTAGGAATGAAGAGGATTTTTCATAGGTAGTGGCCACATGTTCTTCTCCTATTGGAGAAGATTTTTGTTTTTGTCTCCAAGTTAGGTCAAGCTAGTGTTTTCAGGGTTTTGCTTCTACATTTTAGAGACATATTTAGCCTAGATATAGAGGTGTCCCCCATCTTATATTTACCTTTGAATTTAAGTAAAGTTATGTTACCATTTGTCATAATACTCATCTTAGGTCATCAAAGACTAGAGCATGCATCGGGTCTCCTCTAGCCACCTTCCTCTAGAGTTGGTCTAACCTTTCTAAGAGCACCATAAAATACCACTCCATCACCATTATCCTCAAGGTCCTAAGTCACCTTCTCTATATCCCACCAAATCCGACACCCTTTGAACCTTTTCACCATGACTATAGCTTCTCTTTTAGCTTTGGTCTAACCTAGCTAAGGAGGTTGTTATCATTTGGTATCAAGAACTTTGATTTTATAAGAGCTAAGTTTCTTGGTCCTTACTTATCCTTTTATTTTCGTGAGGTTAATGTTATTTCCTTAAATTTCTTGTTATGTTTTTTCTTTACTCGTATTTATCTTTTCATGGTTCTAGGTTTTTGTTTTCCTTTGGAACCATTTGACCTTTTGGCTTAGGTTTCTTGTTTGATTGTGTGCTTTTAAATTTTTTCTGGGTCCTTTGTTCATTTTGGTTTGGTCATATCACATATTTTGGGTCATTTTGATTTTCAAATCCATCTTTGTCGTCTAGAATCATGTTTAGTGCTTTTAATGTCATTTCTTCTTAGTTTACCTTTTAATCCTTAAGGACAAGGATTACCTTAAGGAGGGAGGATTGATGCAGGATCACATATTAGTTTTAGAATAGGGAGGCATAAAAGTAGTTAGTTGTTAACGGTAACTGAACTATATAGCAGTTTCCGCATTAAGGGATATGTATTCTTCATTCTTTTGTCAGAAAATGCTCACTGTACACACTACAAAATTACAAAGTCAAATAGTGTGTAAAACAACATTATTCTGTCTAATATAGTATTTGAAGAAAACATAGTTCGTTTCCATTCAGTGATCAAATTTAAGGTTTCACATCCCAAGAAAGTACACATTCGATAATAAGCAAAACGTATTGACATTGTAGATATAAATTCATTTGGCCCCTAGACAAATTCACTGCACTAAGTTTTCCTATATCAAATAGAAGATACAATAACCATACATGAAAAATAAGTCTTGGTTACATATTTTGTGTTCTTAACAATAATAAGGAAGAACCAATCTGCTTGAGGAACAGTGTAATTGTCAACATCTCAATGATAAACATTTCTCATACTTCACTCACCATCCCAGAGTTCTTCAATGTTCTTATAGGGACCATAGGTATCGTCAGTAAAAGATGTGCCCTTAATTAGCCTATCCTGCATGACCAAATTTCTTGTGTTAACTCAAAAAATCAAGCTTTAAAGCCACTTCTGGCATTACAATGCTATGGCACACAAGCATAATACAAGGTAGTTAAAGATGGTAAGGAATAGTTAACAGTATCAGCAAAATCAAGGGATATGGGAGGGTGGGAATCAAATGAATGAGGATCATGAGACAATTGAGGATTATTATGTAAAACTAGAAGCCACTCGTCTATAAATAGTTTTTGAAAACAGAAATTAAACACACCTTTGGTAAGGTTAATCAAAAACCTATCTGCTTAATTTGAAAAGTTTTTGAAAACTTTTCATTTGGCCACTAGACAAATTCATTTGGCCCCTAGACAAATTAGCCATTCGTCTTTAAAGCTAGAAAAAGTATTTGAAAACTTGCCTGCTTAATTTGAGAGAACTTGGCCATTAATTCTTCGGGAATAGACCAGTCAAAGACATCAAAGTTTTCCTTGATCCTGGACTCAGTATTACTTTTTGGCAGCACACTATGACCTGATTGCAATCCCCACCGAAGGGCCACTTGAGCTGGTGTCTTCCCCAGTTTCTCTGCAGTCTCTACGACAACAGGATTCTTAAGAATGTCACTTTTCAGATTCCCTGGTGAGCCTAGTGGAGAGTATCCCTGAAAATAAATTTTTCATATACACCAACAGTTAGAATGCAAATATCAGAAGAATAAAGATTGGTTGTTGAGTATAAACCAGATTCATTTTCAACTAGCCCTGTAGACAATTTCACCAAAAGTGATCATTTTCTTTTCAAGTGATAGTTTATAGGAATAACATGCTTTTATTTAGGTGAAAATACCAAGAAATATGTATCACACATTCCATACTTACAGATATATGTATTCCTTTGGATTCACAAAATGCATGCAACTGCGGCTGCTGCCATCCTGGGTGCAATTCCACTTGGTTAACAGAAGGAGGCACTCTTGCTACATCCAACAAATCTTGAAGCTTCTTTGAAGAGAAATTGCTCACTCCTATGGCTTTAGCCTTGCCAGAGTCATAGAATGCCTCCATTGCTCTCCATGTGCCAGGAATGTCTGTTTGTTCTAGATATTCTCTCTTGAATCCAACTGCTCCACTTTTCGTGCGGACTGGCCAGTGGATCTACAGCATAAATCAGTTTGGTTTGTATGAAGGAATAGACTCAAGAGAACACTGAATGAACAGGAATGAACCCCAGATAACCAGAGTCAGCAGCATTACATTAATGAAACCATGGAACTTTGTTCAATTGAGAAAGCCTTATTTATAAAATAATGCTCACATTGTGCTTTTGGACCCTCTTTTTCCAAGAGACAATATCCTATCGGTTGAAATCAATTTTGTTATGGTATTATTAGGTAAGCTCTATATAAGTGAGTTAAGTTTAAACTCACTTTTTAATACTGTATCAGAGTCTATAACAATAAAATTAGTTAAACTTATAGTATCACCCGCAATTAGATCACTTATAGGATCTAGCCTCACATATAAGATGTATATATTTCTGAACAAAAGGATGTGTTAAAAATTCTACATCAACTAAAAATAAAACCAAACTTACAATCTCTAAGTGAGCTCAATTCTCACCTTAAAGGTCAGATTTGAGGGAATGATTTAAGTCCAAACACACTTTCCAATAAAAAGATATCAATAGGTGTATTGCTAGTTTGCTACACTTCTTTAATTTGAATGTAGCAGTTAATTTTCACCCAAATCGCCAACCCGAATTCAATATCAGTAAACATAATGCAAGCTTACCAGATAGAGATCAACGTAGTCAAGTTGCAAATCGTGTAATGTTCTATCCAAAGCTTTTGGTACATCTTCTGGAGCATGATCGTTACACCTGAAAATATAGCCAACAAAGCAAACGATCTCCTCTCAGCGACCAAACACACAATCTTTTCCAACATTCTCAAAATAGAACGCAACTTTCAAAGGACAGCAGACCAGAGTTTGGAAGTTATCCATAAGTCCTCACGCTTCACCACACCATCATCAAAAATCTTCTTAAGTGCAGAACCTATCTGTAAAAACCGATATTCAGAATAAAAGGTCAATTAGCTTCCCAAATTGACTGAGAGAGAGCAAAGGAAATGTTACAAAATCAATAATTCAAAAGATAAAATAAATGAACCCTGAATTATAGAAGTTATCAATTTGAATTATTATTACCTCTGCTTGATTGTCATAAACTTGAGCACAGTCAATGTGCCTGTATCCAACCTGAACAACGGTGACCCGACACTAAAATCAGTTATCACTCTCACATCGGAAAAATTGAAAGAACAAAAAGGTTCCCAAATCAGATAAATCTAAAAACCCCATGCTAAATTTTATTTCTCTAGTAATATAAAATAACACCACTATAAAAATTATCATTTCACAGAGCCTCATTTCTTTCACTTCGAATGTAATCCGTGGTAAAAACAACTAACACCATAGGACAAAATGAAGACACAAAATGTTGACAAGTTATTCCATTAACAAGAGATGTGGATATGTTGTTAACACTAGACCAGTTAAATAAGTATACACAAATCTATCCATTGAGTAACACAAATTGGGTAGATTGTACTATTGAACAAGGGAAAAAAATTAATTGGAATAAAGTTTTACTTACCTCAATGGCTGTGGTGAGAGTTTTTGCTACAATTCCTGGTTCAGCTTGCCATGTGCCTAACCCAACAGAAGGAATCTTGGCCCCTGTGTTCAACTCAAAGAATTGAATTAACTTAGCCATTTTTTTTCTCAATAATGATGATCACTCTGAAAAATATCCTAACACTAGTTATGGGTAGTTTCACTATGTTCTGAGTTTGATGCAATTTATGTATTTATAGGCAAAAACATGAGCATGAAGCAGTGAAGGGCAGACAGTCTGCAGTTGTGTGAATTAGATTTTCTGTCGTAAGTTTTATTATTATCCTGTGCAATCAGACAAGAAGAGTCGTTGGATGAGAATCTACGGTTCAGGTTTTGTGTTGTGTAGTGTATGTGAACCGTGGGATGGTTATTAATGGTTTGAATGAAGTGAGTGTGGGAATAGGAGAAAGACGTAACTGTAGGGAGTGAAGACTCTGGATAGCGTAAAGCTGATATATGCACACACGTCATATAGGAAGTGAGAAAAATCAGTGTTAATAGTGAAGAAGGCACGCCTTTAATATGCACAAAACGTTAACCAGTTTCGTACTCGTTATTCAAGTTCAAAATGACTTTTATTTTTAAGACGTCGATGGATAAATCTGTGAATAAAATAAATATATTTTATATAAAATTAAAGAATAAATAGTTAATTTATTAAAAATTAAAACTAAAAGTTTCTCAATATAAATAGATATTACTTATATTATTATAAAAAGAGGATTTCTTTTTTTCGTACACATTTTGTTTTTGATTTTATTTGTAAATTAGAATAAATATTTTATCAATTTCACTCTTCAAATGATTTCTTTTAAATTTAATAATTTTTATTTGATTTTTTATTTTCTAAATTTCTTTTAAAATAAAATAATTATTTATGATAAAAAAATATCTAAAAGAAACTAAAAATTACCTACAATAAAATTATAAAAATTATTTAATTTTATTTTGTTGATTATATAATAATAATAATAATAATGTTATTATGTTTTATGTTAAAAAAAATGTCAATACATGTGTGCATACACATAGCACATATCTTTCTACTGGTCATTTGAAAATTAGAATTAGTTACTCATTGATATTTTAGACTAATTTAATTTTTCATTTTTAAAAATACGTATAAATTTAGTTTTTTAAATCAAATTTTTGTTAAATTTATCTAATGTTTCATATAAGATCTCGGAAAAATAAAGATTTAAAAAATAAAATAGTTTTAAGATTTTGAATTTTTATTTGAAAATTACTGTTCTTTTGTAACAAATATTAAAGAATTTTGTTAAAACCAGTAATTAAAACTTTTCTTTCAATATAGATATTACAATTTTCAATATTAACTATCCAAATTCAACATGAAAATAAATAGCTTAATACAAATCTTTAATCCCTTATACATAGTACATAAAGACTTTAATCAAACTCGTACTGCAAACCCCTTTCTCTCGTAAATTACATTGCTTCAATATCATCTGCATACCTATTTGAGCTCCCATATAACACACATTATACGATCATTGCCACAGGCACAAACAACACAAACAAATATATGGGTGAGTGATACGTTGTCGTTAAGCTATCAAATTAATACTACTTTTTAAGACAACTCCAATATTGCCAAGTAGTATTCAAGAAAGTAGATAGGGTTAAAGTAAAATTGAGTCGTCTCCCAATGAATATGGAATTTCTTTTCAATATTTGACTTTTATGAACATTATGCAATGCTCAAGAATAAAAGTGAGAAACTATGCTAATAAAGTTAATGTTTGAGGAATGTTTGAAGAACAAAGAGGGAACTTAGAAACAATTATGGTGAAATAGGCTAATTCCACTACTTTTCCAAGATAGATTCATCATCGATTATCTATAGATCATTGTTCAATTGATTATTGTTCAAGTTTCAAACTAATTAAAGTACATTCTTAATTAATTTGAGGGCGATCATGCAGTTAACCAAAGTAAATTCTCAATCAAATGCAAGACCTTTCTAGATTATTCACAATTAATTCAACCAAAGTATATTCTCAGTCAAATTCTATTGTATTTTTAATCATGTCTATTCTTAAATCTCTTAACCAAATTAAAAGTTAATTAAGCAAAGTAAATTCTTAATTAATTATAGTTGAAATTAGTACCTTTTGATAATATCTTTCCTAGATTCAAAAAGATTTGGCAAATATTATCTTTTGATATTTATTGATATAGTTAAATAAGGTAATTATTTAACAATATCAAATAAAATATCTTAAGATATATTTTCTCTAAATTATCTTTTAAAATATCTAACAGATTTAAACTTGCCCAAAATTACATTTCAACCCTTTTTATTTTATTCAAAAATTGCACAGAAGTCCAGAAATCTTCCTCTAATTGCACTTTAGTCATCTCTTTCTTTTTAAAATTGCATAGGAGCCTTGAGTTGACCAGATTGGACAAGCTTTGACCATTCAATTTCTTGCTTTTAAATGAATAAAATTCTAACTTTAGCTGCACAAATAAAGTTTAGAACATCCAAAATAATTTATGCAAATAAGAATCACATTTTAAGCATATTTAATTCTCAAACCCAATAAATCCAATCGTCACAAATTCTCTTTAAATCAATCATTTAAGCACAAGAATCTTATAAAAAATTTGAATTTTAAAACATAAATGTGGACATAAATGTGCATTCATCAGTGAGCTCTCATAATCAACCTTTAAACACCAACAAAACACTTATATGTCAGATATTAAACCTTTTTCACAATCCTATCACATCAAATAGTATAACCACATAGTAAGGCTATGACAATCAATACATTGACAACCCATACATCCCTGTATAAGGAACAATGATCAACCTATTAGTTCTACACAACATTTCCACTAAAGGCAACCCATGCCAATACAGACCGGCAATCAGAGGCCCCTCGGGAATTTTTCTCTTGCTCTTTTTATAGGATGATACAGACTTCTCGCAAGAGGATTTATGCTTGCCTCCACCCTTAGGAGGAAAAACCTTAGAAGCAACAGTTGAAAGGGGAGTGGAGGAAGGCTTCAGATCTAGAGCTATCCAAAAAGCAGTGTTGACCGTACGGGAAGGAATGATGGACTTAGAGATCGGAGGATGAGCGGCAACAGAAGTACCTTCTCCGGTCTTCTAGAGCTCTTCTTTACAATGAGTCATCATTAACATAAAAGCTTTTCCTTTTTCCAAAGCATGAAAAAGATATGCGGCACAAAAGAAAATTTAGATAAACAAACTTAAGGAAGCTTACCAAACACTTTAGTACATAGAGTGTGGGAACCCAAGAAGCTGATGAGCGTCCGAGAAGAGGTCTTTTGAGGTAGCTGATCAAGCTGATTGACCGCGTCAAGTTCATTCGGAGTCAATGCGGACTTTGCCCATGAGATCACCCTCTTAGGATGCTTGGTCTAGTAGAAATGAATTTTGGGTCGATTATTGTCCAAATAAAAGCTAGACCGACCAACCTCCTTTATAGATACCTTGAAGAAATTTGTCTTAAATTCTTTGTAGGAAGTGTTAAATAATTTAAACAAGTGCCTATCCTTTAGGTGAAAAAGACAACCAGGACTTGTTAGGATGGGGCAAGGCACGGAAAAAATAAAGAAACGAAGTAGGTGTAGGCATAAGGGCAAGGGCAATGCAAACCATGGAAAATGCTTGCATGTACGCCCACCCGTTCGGGTGAAGATGAGTTGGGGCCACATTCAAGTAATAGAGAACATTTGTCTGGAATTCTGTAAAGGGTAGACGAACGCCCAGGTCGTGGAACAAGGTGGAATATACATAGAAGAAGTCGATGCCATAAATTCCCAACCGTGACAGGCCCATTCATTCCTTTTACATATGGCCAGCTTGATACTATCAGCATCTTTCGCATTGGCTAGTATGCTAACTCGATTGGCAAAATCTATCAATAAGGCACCAGTAGCAAAAAAAGGGTGTATATAGTCCTACCTCGTGGCAGGCCTACTCGTACCCAACAACGGGTGGCGGAAGAGTCCTAGAAACCCCATCCCACTCTCTAGCGGTGTCACTTTGTATTTCTACTCCTTCGTTCGTAGCATCCTTAGACGAAATAAGGGTTTCGGGATGGAGAAGAATCTCCAGCAGCATCGTGTGTCAATGGCTGATCCCTTCCATCGTTGGAACCAAAGATAAAAGACACTATTGATGAAGACGACTCCCTTGTAGCGTCAGCATACCGCCGACCTTCACTAGCGAGCTCATCGGACGACCCTGAGGTAGAAGACATGGTTACTTGGAAGAAAAGGATGCAAAGATTGGTCAGAGAAGAAAGATCAGTCGAAGAAGAAAGGTAGCGTGATAATGACAGTGACCCCACCTCCTATTTATAGCTGAAAAAAGCGGTTCCCAGAATTCAATATCAACCGTCCATCACACTTGAATCGGATGGCTAAGGGAGTTCGATCTTTCAAATTCAACGGTTACGGATCCCATGTTTCCACGTGTCCTATGATCAACGGTTAGATAACTGCACAAGTAAACATTTTCGTGCCACTTTTCAACTGATCAACATGAAATAAACCCCTTCGCCATTGTTGACAATTGCTTGGGGCTTGGGGGACCTGTGTACTGTATGGAGTACACCGGTCGACACTATAGCAAGAATCAACTTACCTAATTGAGTAGCCGATCGGTCAGACCAGCTGGTCGAGGCAATGCATAACAAGAATCAACTTACCAAATTGAGTAGCCGATTGGTCAGACCAGCCGGTCAAGGCAATGGTTATTTATGGAAGTTATTAGGTATGTCAAACATGTATTAATGGCCAATTAATGGGTCAGATTGCCTTATGCTCTGCAAATATACGATATTAATAGTTGATTATTGGATTTAATTGCCTAAAAATATACTGTATTAATGGTTAATTAATGAGCTTGTCTGCCACAAGCCCTATAAATAGGTGATTAATGTCCAAGTAAGGACACTTTTTTCTAAGCTAATTAAGTTGAGACCTTCTTGAGAAACATATCTGACTTGAACGTCAGAGTGTCTTCTACAAGTCAACAACTCGTTGAAGTGGATTACGTTCGCAAAGAGAGTTTGACAATCGGAATAGAGCAGGCTAGAAGAATAAGCGATTGGAGATGAATAAAGAAAGAAAGGACGATCGTCTCACGACTCTTTCAACCGAAACACCTTTTAATTTAAACAACTTAATTTTTGTGTTTTCTTTTTCTCTTAAATTCAGTCTCATTCTTTCAAATCTATTTTTAAGTCTAAACATAAGGATGATGAGTGAAAATTATACAGATGATATACCTCATTAGAAAAAAAATTGACCATTTAATAGGTTCCATAAAAGTTTCGATTTACAGGTGGTGTTGACTCAATTATGATGTTGGTTCTCCTATTATTTTGATTAGTGTGCTCACTCGCCATGTGGTGACGCGTGAGAGTGGCGAGGATAAATTTCAGAAATCAAGTTTAGTATGGAAGGGAACAGACCGGAGCAAGAAAAGGTTTCGACAAATGTCCATCACTAAAGCACCAACAGCCACCTTTTTCTTTGATATAAAAAACGTTAACAACTTCATTCATTACATTCCTCACCTTAATCTATAGTTTTTACAACACAACCACATCATATATGGTTAAGGTTTTTTGACCTATTCTAAACCAAATTACTTCCTGACACATATAGGCTGGTCGATCAGCCGCTAGCACTGATCTCACTGTCTTAGCACAGTAGTCACAGTCTTGAAAACCATAGAAAGAGGAGCTTATCTGTTTAAGAAACCACCACCTCAAAACCCTAGAAAGTTAAAAATAAAAGGTGTTACAAGGGTTACGAAAGAGAATGAACATCAGCATTATATATAAATACTTAAAGGCCCTTCCTTCTCTTTAGCTCGTCATTACAGTCTTCTCTTCTCTCTTTACTTCTGAATACACACATTCATATGTGATTTTCTCTCATAAAGCTTTACAATAGAAAAACTAAGCTCCGAGAGTGAATCATGGTTTTTACTTCCATCCCAGCTTCTTATTTTGATGCATCCAATTGGCAGCAACAGGTAAATAAAACACACGAGTTTCTTCAGTTTCTCCCCTCCTATGGCTTCTTTGTTCAAAGGCAAAAGATTTCAAAACATTAAACAAAATATTCTTCTTACTTTTTACTTATGTATAATATACCTGAAAAAAAGAAAATGCTATGTATTATTTCTTTCAACACTCTACTTATAATTTTTTTAATTACGTAATTCATTAAATATTATGTATTACAAATTTTAATAAGTTAAACTTTTTGTATAAAAGTTTATGTGAGTATATGAAATAAAAAAAAATTCAGTAAATGAGAAAAAAAATGTTTAAAAAGTACTCTAGAGAATGTTAATAATATTTCTCTTATTTTTAACCTCTATTCATTTGTTTTGTGCTTATACGTTGTAGCAACCAAATAACCAACCCGGAGGCAGTGACTCCAACTCTCAGCAGCTGCTTCAACCACCACCGCCACCACTTCCGGTTGCAATGCAGTCTCATGGAGAGGGTTCAATCAGGCCAGGATCCATGGCTGATAGGGCAAGGATGGCCAACATGCCAATGCCAGAGGTTGCACTCAAGTGTCCACGCTGCGAATCCACCAACACCAAATTTTGCTACTTCAACAACTACAGTCTCTCCCAGCCCCGCCACTTCTGCAAGACCTGCAGGAGGTACTGGACCAGAGGCGGCGCCTTAAGGAGTGTCCCCGTGGGCGGAGGCTGCAGGAGGAACAAGCGGAGCAAAGGTACCTGCGGCAGTGGCGGCGGCTCCAACTCTCCGGCAACCTCTGACCGCCAGACAGGAAGTGTCAATTCTACCAACTCGGGATCTTCGAAGAGTGAGAGAATAGGGCTTGCACCCCAAATTCCACCCTTCAGATTCATGCCTCCATTGCATCAACTTGGTGACTTTGGAGATGGAGACATAAGCCTAAACTATGGCCTCAGTTATGGCCCAGTGGGAGGAGTAGGAGACTTGGGTTATCAAATTGGAACAAGTGCTTTAGGTGGTGGTGCCACTTCAATCTTCTCTGCACCTGGTTTGGACCAATGGAGAATGCCACAGCAGTTTCCCCTCTTGGCCTCCTTGGAAGGTTCTTCACCAGCTTCTAATTTATACCCTTTTGAAGGTAGTGCTGAGGTGAGTGGATATATAAGGCCAAAGGTTTCAACTTCTGGGATCATGGCTCAGATAGCTTCGGTGAAAATGGAAGAACGTAAGGAACCTGATTTGTCAACACTTTTCTTGGGAAACGATAATCCAGTGAATGAACAATATTGGACCAGTGCTAGTTCTGCATCTTGGACAGATATTTGTGGGATTAGCTCCTCTTTCACTGCAAGCAACCATCTATAGAGGCTGTGAGAAGCTTCTGGTTTTGGTTAATGTTCATGGCTTCAGTTTCACTTATCTTGTTGGAGACAAGTTTTAATCGAACTCCATAATTTTCCAAATCCCAATACGAAGAGATTTGGGCCTTGGAGCATAGTTAAAAACTAGGCATGTTGGCTGCTTTTCTTTGAATCGTAATATATTTTTCCTTGTATTTTCTTTGTTTTCCATATAATGTTATGTTTCATTGTATTACAACGTTGAATGTCGTTTTCTTTTGAAGTTGAATTGTGGTATGAAGTTTGAATCTAGGACCTCAACTTAACTATTCAAACATAGGCTGAGCCAACTACTTGAATGTTGAATATACTAGGATTCTGTTTTCGAAATATATGAATATTATCAATATAAACTCAAAACTAAGATATCTCACATTTTGGATACTCGTTAAACTTTGAGGAAAATTATAGTTGTTAGAGATTTATATTTTTAAAACATGTTGAAAGAGCTGAAAGAAAGATAGGTAAATGAATGTTAAAAAAATTCATTGCAAGAGAAACATGTTTCTTTTACGTTAGTAATTTTAGGCATTTTATGTTAGATATATGTCCGACATCATTACAATACATATGTAAATTTACGTCGTATAAAAATTGTACAACATAAACTTATGTAGTATGAAACACATTCGACATAAAATTATTTTAGACCTAATAGTTTTACATTAGACAATACAAGGTCTAACATAAAAAAGTATGCAACCAATAAAAAAAAAAGCTACCATGAAATGTTTTCTAAGCTTGTTTCAATTTTCATATCAAATAAAGAATTTTGATAAAATTGAAGAAGAATTAATGAACAGGAAAACTAAACTTAGAAAAGAGGTTGGACCGTACCAAAAAAAGATTAATATACAAGATTAAGAGTATTCAAGTGAAACAAGGTCCAAGAATCTTCAAGACTTGATCAAAAAACAAAAATAGGGTTTGGAGGAATGATACAGGTGCACTTCTAGTTTTTGATACGAAGATGTTTGATGATCGGAAGATCAAGATGTTGGCCATCTATGGCTTCCAGGATGTGGTGGAGGTGATAGAGTGTGGTCTTGAGGAACTAGATAACAAGGAAACTAATGAGGAAAAAAAGTTACAAGTATTGCAACAAAAATTAGATAGCAAGGCAAGGTTTCTCATCTATCAATGTGTGAGCTCAAAGATTTTAAGCAAAACCTCTAAAGCAGCAACTGCCAAGGAAGTCTAGAAGGTTTTGACGAAGACTTACGATGATAGTGATAAAAACAAGAAGGTGAGACTGTAAACTTTGAGAAAACAGATTGAAATTTTGACCATGGATGAAAGTGAAACTATGCAAAATACTTTGATAAGGTACAAAAACTTGTTAATGCTATGAGGGCATGGAAAAATGGCATTACAGACCAATATGTGGTGGACAAGATTCTGAGAACTTTGACTCCAAGATTTGATCATGTGGTTATGGTTATTGAGGAGACTCGTGATTTGGAGACCTTGGAGATTGAAGAACTACAACATTCATTGGAGGCACATGAATATCGTATTAATGAGCGAAGACACTGCAAAGAACAAGTGCTTCAGACAAGATCTCAATTCAAAGGCAAGGAAAGGTTCAAGAAGGGCGGCAAAGGTGGCACTAAGCAGAAGGAATCACAGGAACAACATAGTGAAGATTCTAGTGATTATGTCAAAGGCAAAAAGAAAAAAAAATCTTGTACCAATTCTGATGGAGAAAAAGAAGGGAAGTTTGATAATCAAAAAAAGGTGAGGTGCTATAACTGTCAGAAATTTGGTCACTTTGCCAAAGAATGTTGAAAAGGGGATGGAGCCAAGAATAAATCGAAAGATAGAGCTCATTTAGCCAAGGTTGTAATGTTAATGGCTAATATAAATGAAAACCAGTCAGATGATGCAATTTGGTACTTGGATTCAGACTGCTCAACACATATGATTGGGAAGAAGGAGTGGTTTGTAAAACTGAAAGAAGTCATGCAAGGGAGGATCAAGTTTGTTGATGACAGAAGTCTCGCAGCAGAGGGAACAGGAAGAGTTGTTTTGAGAGATGGTGATGGTAGAGAAGTTGTGATTGATGAAGTTTTGTATGTGCCAGGGTTGAAAACAAATCTGCTAAGTCTAGGCAAACTGCTCCAAAAGGGATTTATGATAAAAATGGAGGATAATTGTCTTAGTATTTTTGATCAAAATAGAAGATTGATCGTTCAAGCACATTTTTCCCAGAATAGTTTCATGTGGTGATGAATGTTGTCAAACATTAGTGCTTTGTTGTTTCTAAAAACAAAATACAATGGCTAGCTATGGCATTTGACTTTTGAGCATCTGAATTTTAAAGATTTATCTCAACTTAGTCAACGTGAAATGGTTAAAGGCCTACCTATGGTTGAAATTCATGAAGAAGTATGTAAACAATGTGTTCAATGTAAGAAAACTAGAGGAAGCTTTCAGAAGTTCTTGCCTTAAAGGACAACAAAGAAATTGAGTGTGGTATATTCAGATGTGTGTGGTCCTTTTCAGACTGAAACACCTGGAGATAGCAGGTATTTATTGTTGTTTGTTGATGATTGGACTAGGAAATGTTGGACATACTTGCTATCAAGGAAAAGTGAGGTGCTGAAGTTCTAATAAAATTCAAGAATATGGTGGAGAGGCAAAGTGAGAAAAAGATAAAAACTCTGAGGACAAATGGAGGAGGTAAATATACCTCCATGAAATTCAAGAAGTTTTGTGAAGAAGAGTGTATAAAACATGAGATTACCCCTCCTTAAACACCACAACATAATGGTACAACAAAGAGGAAGAATATAACCATTTTAAATATGGTCAAATGTAAAACCAAAAACAGAAACAATTTTTTATTATAATTCAGTAGTGCAGTCAGGGGAAATGACAACAGTTATTTTCGATCATAGGTAGCAGTTCTTGAACCGAGGCATATAAAGGCGAGGCAAAAAGTCTACACCTTTATGCCTCGATTGTGAACCGAGGCATAAAAGTGTGGATTTCGCCTCGATTCAAAGGCAACCGATGCAATATGTTTTTTGTTTTTTATTTTTTTTTGGAAGGACTTTACGCCTCGGTTCCTTTTGAACTGAGGCAGTATGTTCGCCTCTAATGCCTTGGTTGGGACCAGAACCGAGGCAGTAGAGTGTTTTTTAATTTTTTTTTTGTTTTGCTTTTTTGCTGACTTTCTGCCTCGGTTTTGACCTTAACCGATGTCATAGGGGGGTTTTCTACCTCGGTTATGGTCACAACCGAGGCGTATTCCCCTGTTTTTTTTAAGAACAAGTATGTTTCTACAACATTCTCAACTGCAGAAACAGACCTGCATATAATTTTACAGCCAGAACAGTTCAGAACAATCCAGAAGCATATATTTTCAATAAAAATTATATTCAAACATAAATGCATTCAATGTAATCATAAATCAACTTCTTAGAAGCATAAATCAATTCAATGTAATCATAAATAAACTTTGAACCATAAATCAATCCAATGTACAAAGTTAAACTAATAATAATGTACAAAAGCATAAAACAACTTAGAAGCATAAACTTAAAACTTACTATATCCTAATATCTGCTACATACCCTAATATCAGTTGCGTTCAACTTCCTGCCATTCAAACAGTTCACACAGGGGCATCTAAACTTGACTTCATCATGACTTGTACTCGCATTACGTTGCGCAAACTCTATAAATTCTTCTACCCCTCTCTCGTACTCAATGCTGATGCGTGGTAAATTCATCCACCCTCGATCCGTACACATGTTTACTGAAATTGTTTACAAAATTTCAATAATCTTGAATGATCACTTTGATCGTGTTTGTATTCAAGGTGTGATCTTATCCCATTCAAGAAGATTCACTTTTTTAAACATATAAATTTTAAATAACATATCTAAAATTTCACGAAATTTTGACAGTATTTCGCATTGGTCTTCAAGTTACACGAAATGAAAGTGATTATAAATCACAATCAAATATGCACCCAAAGATCAATACAAAACACAACTGCAATATTTCATGAAATTTAAGATATGTATATTAAAATTGATATGTATTAATAAACCATGAAAAAGGTTATTACTCTTCTTAAACTGTCCAACCGGACAATTCAAGATTCAATACTTGTAAATTATTATTACTATCTCCTCTCTATTCATTTGTAAAAAGTACATTTGTTAAAAAAGTCTGGAGATAGTAAATATTTTTTGTATTGAATCTCAAACGGGAAACTAAGGCTAATTCACAACAACAAACAATATATTGAAGCAAACAACTCATGATTTCCAACCTTAAACATGATTTCATCTTTAAACCAACCAATTTAATACAATAACCATTATATCAATCTAATCATGAAATAACAATAACCAATATATCAATCTCACAACAACAATTATCAAACACATATCCTTTTTAATCACCAAAGAATAATAAAATTTATAATTCTATCTATCACTAATATATCATCTCACAACAATTATTATTAACCAAATATCAAAATTTTATGATCAAATAACAATATAATTGCTAGTATTATACCAATATATCAATCTCCCACCAATTATTATCAATCAAACACACTAAAATACAATAAAAAAACCGTAATAGAGGGGCGCAAAAGAAATAAAGAAATGGAAGTGGAGGCAGAGCCTACAGCGGTAGAGGCTGCAGCAGCAGGAGGCTGTAGTGGCAAAGGATGCACCGGTGGAGGCTACAAAGGCAACAACAGCGTGAAGTTGTTAGATGAAGAAGCGGAGGCAACAACGTCAGTCGTTGGAGGCAATAGCGTCAATCGTCGGAGGCAATCGCGTCAGTCGTCGGAGGCACAAACACACAACCCTTGGCGCAAGAGAAATTGAGGCAACGCACAACCTTAGCGCGAGAGAAATGGAGGCACCGTGGAGTCCTTGGAAGAAGCACCGGCGGCAGCAGCGGCAGAGGGAGGCACAAAGGAGAAAAATCGCGAGGCGGAGGGAGGCACAAATGAGAGAAATCACGAGAGTGCGAGAGACAAAGAAGAACAATAACTTCATTTTTTTACTTTAACCTAAGGGCTACTACCTCGGTTATACGAAAAGTCGGTGCCTAAACCAACTAACTGCTTCGGTTACGAGCAAACCGGTGCATAAACCATTTTAAAAAATTTAAAATTCATATTATATGCCTCGGGTTACAGACAGACTGAAGCAGAAAGGTCCTACAGCTTCGGGTAGGCACCAACCGAGGCAATATCCATTGGATTTGGCAGGCTATTATGCCTCGGTTTTGAGAAAAACCGAGGTAGTATCTCATTGTCAGAAAAAAAGCCTGATTTTACAATTGATGCTGGTGAGGTGAAGCAGACTTTTATGCTTCGGTTGGCCTTCTAACCGAGGTAGTAACATCTATAGGCATTGATTCATATAGAACCGAGGCATATAACCACTCAATATTTACGGAAATGCCACCGCACTTTTATACGCTTCGGTTTCAGTAAAACCGAGACGTATATAGCGCGTTAAAAAAGCTTTTTTTTACTAGTGATTCTCTTATAAATGTATATACCTTACAAACAAGAAGTTTGGATAGAGAAAATATAACTACCTAAGTGTTTTGAATTTTTCCCGATCTGCTTCTGTTCTCTGCTTTCTCCCCTCTGTAGCCTCTTTCTTCTTCTCCTCTAAAATCCTAGAGCAACAACTCAAACTAAAACAAGTCCATAAATACTTTTTTCATTGTGACATTGTTTTTTAATTGGTGGAAGAAATGAACCAAGGTGAGAACCAAGATTTGATTTTGGTTTTAAATGTCATGAAAGTAAAACAACCACAAACTTTGTTTACAAGTACAATGTATTTTTACAAACAAAAACAAAAGGAACATTGATGCAAAGACATGACTAAGTTTTCCAATAAATTGTCACAGTCACATATGAAAGAATGAATCCACAAACCATCACCATTTCTTTTTTAGCAAGCCCAAGTCAACATCACCAGTCCATCCAACTTTTGAGCCTGAAAACAATCAACAAGAAGAGGACAATAAAGACGATGAATATTTAGATGATTAGTTTTTACGGCTATGAACATTATTGAGATTATAAGTTTTTATGGGTATGAAAATTTACATGATTCCTATATTGTCTATAAACTTAATTAGTTTGTTTATTCACAGGTTTAGTTGCTTATTACACATTTGTTTTTCAATAACAACATTGGAGTTATATATATTGCTTGGATGGAGTTTATATTGCTTGAAGTTGCATTGGTTGGAGTTTGTATTGCTTGGTTGTTGAATGCAGGTCTAGTTGGACTTTATATTGCTTGGTTGTTGAATGCAGGTCTAGTTGGACTTTATATTGCTTGGTTGAATGCATGTTGATTGAATTGTGAGAGTAAACCACCAATACAATACGCACCTGAATTTGCTGCGAAGGTACCGACAAATTTATTGGCAGATATATCCTTTGGTAATTACTGGCAAATATATCTTTCGATAATTATCGACGGATATATCCTTCGGTAATTATCGGCGAATCGTTCTTCGGTAATTACCGAAGGACGGTCCGCCGATAATTACAAATAGTCAATATCTGTTGGTAGTGGTTATCGACACCATTATTACCGACAGAAAAACGACCGCCTGTAATCCATTGATAAACATGTATTATCGACGACTTTTGGCTGTTACCGATGAATTATGGCCGTCAGTAATACCAGCTTTTTTTGGTAGTGATTATGTATTGAATGAGATTGGAAAAGAGATTATCTTAGCTCTATTAATATCAAATTCACATAGAAAAATATATTAGGTGGTAAGAGTTTATGAAGGTTCTATGACCCCATCATGATGTCAAATAGATGTGTCTAGTAGGCTATAAGGATTTTCTCCTATCAGATAATGAGGACTTAGTTCTTAGCATGTATCTATGTGTGAGTGAAGGTAATATGAAGGGACAAAATCCCTTAGTCTAATTCAAAGTAAAGTAAAGTATTTGTGATGATATGATTTCAATAATTGATGACACTAGAGGTAGCCCGTTGCTCTAAAAAATATATTAGATACTTTTGTGGTGTGTGTGTTGGTGTGTTGGTGTGTATGCTGGTGTGTTAGTGTGTGTATTTGCGTTTTTCTATGTGTGTATCTGTCATATGTATGTGTATGTTTATGTGTGTGAATATGTGTTTGTTTGTCTATCTTTGATAGTGTTTGTGCATTTATTTGTGTTTTTCTATGTGTCTATCTTAGTATGTGTATGTATGTCTATTTATATGTGTAGGTTGCATTTGTTTGTGTCAATCTGTGTATGTTTGTTGTTATGTTTGTTTATCTTGTATATGTATGTTTGTGTATCCATAGATGTTTGTGTGTGTATATTTGTGTATGTACACCTATGTATATGGCTATGTATATATGTTTTTTGTGTAAATTTGAATAATGCGTTATTTTTTTTTTGGTAATATTGATAATAAATTTTAATAGTTAAAGTAACATGTAAATTATTCACTTTTTATTTTCAATTTATATTTATTTTCATTTATATTCTTTTATATAACTGTTTTTTATTTTCTTTGTTTTCACACTAATCCAACAATTAGCAATCAGTACTTAGGTTACTATTTCATTTTTTTAACAAGGAGTGACAACACAGCAAGCCCCGGAAAAGATAGAGTCTAACAATCACTTGAAAAGACTGATTGTCATACTGTTACGAATGTGATGAAGACCGGAACATTTTAGTCATCAATGAATTGAATAAGGTAAATATTCGACTGCAATTCTTATACATTCAAGACCGTACATTGTTCCCGTAAAAAAAGTTATTGTGACGTTACATCATGCGCAGCCAAACATATTAGAGGTAGTTTCGCTGCGCAGATTGTCGTGGTTCGAGAAACTTTTGCTCTTATATTATTCACATGCACCAATAAACATATGCTGCAACGAAGATAAAATTCTCAGATTCGGATGATATAGTGTTTGTTTTACTAGTACAACCTACAACGTATCTGCCTTGGATTTAGAAACTTCCAACAATCCATGGAGAATATATTAAAGGTTTATCATTCAATTTGTATTATTTTTTGTTTCTTCATCAGAATAAAGTGAGTTATCTGAAGTGTATGCAAGTAATGCTTTTATGTAGATCATGTTGTTTGACCCCTTTATTATCCTTTGAATATGGTGTAATATAGGGTGTCTTTCAACAGAGGCTACATTTTACTCTAGCTAGTCTAGTAGAGAAATATGTGCCTTTCAGATGGTGATAGATGTTTGTCATCCTTTTGGTTTTCATACTACATTTCAAGAAAGGTAATAATTGGAGAGTAGGTCCATTCTCACATGATGTATGGCAGAGTAAGTCTAACTAGTTATAAAAAATGACTTATGAATATGAAGTTTTGCATATGTAAATTGATATTATTTCTCGGAATATCCTTTTCTCTCCTCCTTTGATATTTTAAAAACCTTTTGGAATGTCTCTTTGGAAGTTTTTGTGTCATTTCTTTTACAAGAAAACATTTCTTTTAAAGGCTAAGAAAAACAATGTTCAGTGGTCCCTTTTCCAGTTAGTGTTTCTAATTGCCATACCTTCTCAAACATTTTCTTTTCTTGAATGTGAAGCAAAACATGTAAAAGTTGTGTAATTCATTTATTCGTTTAGAAAAAAAGAAAAAAAAAAGTCTGTCGCTAATAAAATAATTCATTTATTTATGATCCATTTGGTCAATTTAGAAGTATTATTTATTTATTTATTTTAATCCTTTAAAATATATTATTATCGTAGATCGATCTTATATCCATTTATACAAATTAAAAAATGAATTTAATTAAATTTTTATTAAATAAATAATAATTCGGCTTTCTTATTGAGCAATATGGCTTACTGTAATATTTTTATCTCATGAATTATGATAAAAGTAATTATTCATGCAGTTTTCATGAATCAGATGCAGATAGGTGTGTGTTAGAGAGAAGAGATAATGATTTCATTATCATTATGTAAGAGTGCTAGAGACTATAAATTACATTGCCTAATTTTTTGGCGTAGATAGAGCAACAAAAAACGACACAATGTCCATTCTAATCCATAGACAAAAGCCTAAAGATCTACACTTTCTTCGAGATTAGCAATGTGTATTCCAAAATTTTCTAACATTTATTCTAAACCCAGCGTAGAGGTCATCTATTTAATCTGACTAGAGAATATTCTTATATAATTTAATTCCTGCTAGGCAAAAAAATGGTATTAAATATTGGTTGGATCATTTAGTTTCCAGAGGAAAGAATATATAAGTAATGGAAGGATTAGTTTTCTCACTAAATAAAAGAACACATAAAAGTTAGAATTCTATATATTCCAAGAGAATCAAGCAAATCATCCTAAAATAACCTTTAATTTGTCTTTAAAGTATATTCACTTATCAGGTGATGATTTGAGAGATGAATCGGATGAATTTGAGAGTAAATTTATGTTATATTTTTAATAGATTTAGAAGTGATTGAGGATAGATTTAAAAGTAAAGTTTGTGAAAGTTTATATAAGATTTGACCAATATGATAGATTAAAAAATTATTAATTGATAGAAATTAAAGATTACCAAAATATCTTTAATAATAAAACTAATATAAAATTATATTTATTATATAAAATAAATTTTAAATATGAAAAAACAAAAAAAATTAAGTAAAGTGAAATTATTTATTTTAAACTTCGGCCAAAAAAATAATTACAAATAAACTTCACCCACATAAACCACCATTATAACAATTTTATTAGATTCAAATAGAAATTTCTGTATTATAAAAATCTATCATTTATAATAGTGAACGAAAAATAAGTTAAAGTATTTTTTGGGGTTTGTTTTCTTCACTCGTAAACTAATGATGAAAGAAAGATTAATTGGATGATGGAACAATTTTGTGGGTGGTGAAGGAGGTGTATGAATATGTGATTTACTGGTGATGGGAATATGTGTTGAGTAGTGAAGAATATGTGATGAATGATTTACTGGTGCTGGAGTGGATTCTCAAGCTACTTGATTCGATTACGCTTCTATGTAGATTATATAACCGGTTCTTTCTTTCTTGTACTCGATTACTTCAATTAAAAATGATAATTGAACAAACTAGACATTTCACCAAAAATTGTTTTAAATCGGCGCAAAGTGTGAAGATTGAAATTTTCACTAATCCTGCAAATCCGCACATTGCATCTCTTCTAAGTTAATAAAAACAAACGCATTTTATCTCGTAATTTCGTCTTCACAAAAAAAACACACCCTTAGTTTCTCAACTTTTTGCGTATACAGTAACAAATGTTAAATAATTTTGAAATAAAAATAAAAATAAAATAATAATAATAATTGACGTTAGTAACGTCACGAGCAGAGTTAAAGTGCACAGTTGATTAAAATGCACATATGAATTAATCATAACATAGAGTTAAAGGTGTTGAGGCACGGATAGAGAGAATTGACATTAGTACAAAAGTAGCGTATAACGTCACACGTTCAACGTCCAACCATTGAATAGTCAATGTTAAAAATGACCAGTGACATTTTTGTAAATAAAAGTTCCATTAAGAAGTCGAACTTAGACATGTCCAACGTCAATTGATTATAAGACATCGGATATTATGAAGTCAGATGTCCTATGGGGTAAATTTCGCCAAAATGCTTGGCACGAAGGTGAAAATATACTTAGGTATGATGTTGAATGCCCTAGAATTCGACGTCAAAAGGTTATAACGTCGAATGTCCTTGAATTAGACATCAAAAGGTTATAAAAATGTGGCGAGAGGTTGAAAATTCATTCACTCTATTTTAGCGCGAGAAACTTTTCTCTGCTCAAACTATTTTGGAATGAAGCTTGACGACCAGCACATGTAATCTTTCTTTCATTTTATACAAATTCATGTTTATTAACTACTTTAGGTATGATTTTTGTTTGTTTTGACTGATTGTTTTCGTGTTCTTCTCCTTCATAGGTGCGTTCGGTTTTCTCTCTCATTGGGTATAAAGATCTATCGCTGTTCACTACTATTGTCACAAAACTAATAATCATAGCTATCAAAACCAAAAATCACAAGTTAATACTATTATTGTCATACCTTTTGTGCTTAGTTCATAGTTCATGTTGTAGAAAATACCAAAAAATGAATTACATTTGTTGTTTTTCTTCTGCTTTTCAGGTCTTGTAGAGTTATAAAAATAGATCACATTTAATTAAAAAATCAAAAAAGTTGATTAAGGTCGAAAAAAGTTGATTAATGTCGAAAAAATACAATAAACAATTGGATAGAAATAAGTCTAGGCAACAATAATCTAAATGTGAGTATAAGTCTCACTTTATGTCAAAATGATAAGTTAAATTTCATATAAAAAAGTATAACTATAATGTTTCATTGTTTTTTATTAAAAGTGGTATTAATCCCTTATGCAATAAGTTGAACTTAAGTTATATATATATATATATATATATATATATATATATATATATATATATATATATATATATATATAAAATTTCTTTTGAAAGAAAAAACATTAGAAGTAATATCAAAACTAATGGAAAGAGTATTCCATTCCTTTTTATATATTACACAAGTCACATTTATACAATGTAAAATGAAATATGATAAAACAAATACAAGATTGATGGATGCAAATGAGAAAATGTTAAATATTCATTCCTTTTTTTAAAACAAGATATAATGAACGGATGAATAAAACAAAACACAATAAATCGTTAGAAATAATCTAAATGTGAATTTAAATCTCACAGTAAAAATGAAAATGTTACACATTATATAAGAAAAAATTTAAAAATCTAATATTTCAATTTTTAGATTAAAAATGTTGTTAATATCTTATGATGGGTTGAACTCAAATTATACATATATATATATATATATATATATATATATATATAATATTTTGATAAGATTTTTTTTTTAGAAAAATATATTAGTAAAGATATTAGAGTTAATATTCGTTTTATAATCAGCTAATAAGATATTTGTTATAACAATAACAAAACACCATTATAACTACAATAATAACAATATAAGTAAAAAATATTATACATTTAAAAACAAAATATTTTGTATAAAACGGTCTCACTCTTTCATGAAGGAAAGATTATCCTAAAATTATAATACAAAGGTCGGATTTATAATCTCCTCTTGTAAAAGGAAATATAATTAACGAAACAAATACAAAACTGATAGATGCAATGTTCCGAATTTGCATTAGAACCATATACAATGATTACATGAATAAACTAAGGTTGTTTGAGAGTCAGAAATCTGAAATTTAAATATTTGAAATACAATTATTAAAAAAGTTTCATCAATAATAATCCACCTGTTTGCATCAAAATTGAGAATTCAGATGTGTGGTAGGAGAACAAACGAATAGTGATTGGTTTTGTAAAGTTGTCAAGGAATGTCTGTCATCGGAAGCATAGTCAAAAGCAGAGAGATTTTAGCAATCACTAAGATAACAGTGTTAGTAGCACAAACACATGGAATGTCTATTTTCTGACCATTTCGCATATGTTCACGCGAGTGAGCGCGTGTCATTCAGTAGTCACAAAGAGGACAAGCTATTGCTTTGTCAGTATGTTGGACCACAGAAACCGAACCTCGGTCGCAGTGATTTGATCCTTCTTCACGCTCTTCCATGCTGCATGGGAATTTGAAGCTTTGAACATTCTAAATTCTGAATTTCTAATTGATTTCATGTCTTTAACTCGCATGGTGTGTGGTACTGTTTCTTTTTCAATGGTTTGCGTCCAACATTGGATTAACGGATCTCAATGCACTTCATTCGTCTACAGACATTACTGTTTTCCTTTTCTTTTTCTCCTAGTCATGTGTGGTACTTGAATGAAGATTACGAGGATTGGAATTTAGGGTGGGTTAGTAAGAGTATTAAGATTGTGTTTAAACACAGAGAAAAAAGTAATTGGAAAAAATAATAGAAATTTGTGAGAAATAGTAAACTTATAATTAAAAAAAATTGTGTGATTTAATAGAAGATATAATATTTATAAAAATTAAATATGTTTTTATGTAAAATTATAATTTGTTTTTCTCCAAACTTTGATAACATAGTCTAATATGATTAAGTTTTAAGAAAAAAATGAAACATTTAAAAATGTAGTGACATTTGTATATTCAAATAGTAACTAAGAGTATAGACTTTAAAATATTAAAGCTTTTTTTAAATTTACTTGACATAATTTCAATTTTAGAAAAACTAAAGCCTTCTACTTAGGATTAATTTCTAAAATTTTACATCCGTCAAAAGATATTGTGTTTCACTACGTTACTATAGAACTTAATTTTTCTTCTCTATTAAAAACTAGTTTTACTAAGACACATAATCCATCAGAAGTAGTCAAAATTCATTGATAATATTGTTTTTTTGACGAATTATCAACAATCAATGATACGTTGTATTATCCTTTTATTGGTAATGATTATTGACATATAATGGTCATCAATAATTACTGACAGAATAGGCCGTTAGTAATTATCGAAGGATTAGGTCGTCGGTAATTACAAAAGGACTAGGCCGTCAGTTATTATCGGAGGAATAGGTCGTTGGTAAGTCTGTTGGAAAATACTTGAAACAATCAAATGTTATTTGTTCCCCAACTGCATAATCAAATTTGCATAATATTTTCAAAGCACAGACTTGCATAATATTTTCAAAGCACAGACTTGCATAATATTTTAAAAGCACAATGACAATCAAAGTTGGGATAAATATGCATCCCATAATAATCCAATCACTAATGCAATAAACAATATCACATTAAATGTTGATATTCAAATTTAAGAACTTGTATTTATAATAAAACATAAAAACATGTTCATCTAGACTAAGAAATTATATGTTGAACATAACAACAAGACTAATAATCTACATAGTCATCATCTAGAATGTTCTTGTTGTTCATCATCTTGCTACTCTAAAGGTGGTTGGACTGGTATGGGCTAGACTGTTATGGGCTAGACTGATTTGGACTAGACTCGTGAGAGTTAGACTAATGTGAGCTGCTAACGTCGAATTTTATCAATAAACGATGTTAATAAATTTTTTTATTTTTTTAAATTAATTATGATCCTTTTTTACAACTTTACGAGATCTGAAAAGCAGAAAAACAACAAATTTCAGTTTTTGGTAATTTGTAAAGCATGAACTATGAACGTGTAATATAGTATCAACAACAAACAACAATGACAAAGAACAAACAAGTCCAATCAAACAACAAACAAGTTCAATCAAACAACAACAAACAAGTTCACCCAAACAATAACAAGAAACAAGTTCAACAAAAAATAACAAGAAACAAGTTCAACAAATAAGTTCTTCAAAATGAAAACGAAAACGAAAACTAACCTTGGTTCATTGGAATAAAGTGTTGCCACACGTGAGAGAGAAAGCAGATGTGCCTATGAAGGACAACAACACGAAAATAATCGGTCAAAACAAACAAAAATCATACCTAAAGTAGTAAATTAACATGCATTTGTATCAAATGAAAGAAATATTACATGTGATGGTAGTTAAACTTCGTTCGAGAAAAGTTTGAGCAGAGAAGAGGGTCTCGCGCGCTAAGATAAAGTGAATGAATTTTCAATCTCCCGCTCAAATTTTTATTGCATTCACTAATTTTGACGTCTAACGCTGGGACATTCAACGTTTTATATCCTTTTACGTCGAATTAAAATTCTAAACGACGTTTAATAATTGTATTTATTTACAAAAATGCCACCGATTATTTTTAACGTTGATATTGAGTGGTTCGACGTTGAGCGCGTGACGTTATACGTTTTTTTTACACTAGTGGATGGGGCAACAATGTCATGACCAGTTGTTTAAACTTTGTAAACTCATCTCTTAATTCATAGTATGCTTGGTCACATTGTTCTAGTCTTTGCATGAGGTGGACAATGACCTCATCAACAGTGGTGGAAGAAGATGGTTGATGCTTCAGAGTATCTCTTCCTGCCGTGTACTTCACAACAAGTTGTCCTACACCGTAGACTCGCCACTGTTTTTCCACCAACGACATCGACCCAACATTGTATCCTACGGATGTCGTGCTCATTATCATTCTCATTATCCACAGTAGGAGATGGCTCATGTTCGAATCTAACTTGTGAAAGTCTCGTTGAAAATTCTTGTTGTTGAAACATTATGCACAATGTTAGTAAATGATATAGTAACATAGGGAAATTTTTTTAAAGCACTTAATAATAACAATGTTTACTTACATGAGTCCTCTGAGACCTTTCATCAACAAACTGACTAGTTCCATTTGAAACATGAGTTTGTGAAAAAACCTCATCAACATGGACTATTCGTCCCAAATGTTGTACCTGTAATAGAATATGGACTTATATATGTACAAAAAAATATAAAATACATGTTATATATGAAACATATACAAAAGGAATGAAGTTTTACCATGCGAATGTCATGTTCATGAACAGTGCTCAATCCACCTATATGTGGGGTTCCATCGTTTTTAGAAGCTCTATTCCTCTAGGAAGTAGCACACTTATTGTGAAACTCTATAGAATTTCAATGAGCCAGTAAAGAGTTCCATATGTGCTCGCCAAGCTAGTAAGGGAACTCCCTTGCATTGCATGCATCTTTAAACATCTTTGACAACCTGTGAGATGCTTTAGTGTGGAAATTTCTTTGAATTTGAGTTTCATGTTCAAGTTTCCACTCACCTTCTTTTGTAACAATAAATGATACAAACATTGATAATTAGAGTACTATGTTGTGATTTTGAATTAATGCACTAAAAAAAATCACGACTAGTTTAATGGACTTTTTACCTTAAAACGCCCAAAATAGCTATTTGTCCTGTGCAGATATTGGTCTCCAAGTAGGCCACAAAGTTAGAAATTGTTGCTTAATTAATCATGTGATGGCCTGAGAAGCAACCTTGGATGGAAGAAACCTGCATATAAAGAAATAAAAGTCATTTGAATTAAGGCAAACTTAAAACTTCAAAATTAGTAAGAAAGGGATTTGGGTATTACCCTCGACCATAAGGTTCAATCCATGGTCGATCTTGGAGAGGGGGGTCAACACTAGCACAATCTGAATTGGATTAGCAGATGGTGTAGTAGCCTTAGAAGGTTGTAAAGAAGATGAGGAAGGTATAAAAGTAGGGTCTGTTGTGGGGGGAGGAGTTGGTGTAACAATCACAGGGGAGGAGTTGGGGTAACAATCACAGAGGAAGGAGGAGGGTCTGTTGCAAGGAGATGAGGAATGTTTGGTGTGGATAAAAATGGGGGTCTGCTGCATTTGATGGCCCAACTAGCAAGGGACTGAGGGCAACAATGATAGATAGTGTAGTAGTAATTAGATATTGTGCTTGTCGTTACCTCTTTTTAGGCCTTACTATCCTTTTTCCTTTATCACAATGTTATGAACCTTCTCCTGTCATTACTGCATTTAAAATGTTTAAAACAAAGTAAAACAATGCAAAGCATTAAGGCAGAGTTAGTACGTTCATAATATGGATATCCTATATGTAGTACAAAATAAAGTCATTGTAAAGTAATTGCATACAACTTTGGACATGGTTTACAGTATAGGAAATATTTTTGAAATTAAAGTTCAATAGATGTCCAAGTTCAATCATCGTCATCTTCTTCTTCTTGTTCTTCTTCATGGTCATGATCATGATCATGATCATCCTCTTCATCTTCATCTTCATCATCATCATCATCATCATTTTCTCCTCCTCCTTGTTCTTCTTCTTATGTCAAGGTAACATAAGCTTGTTCAAGAAGAAAACCAAGAAAGACTGTCAAGCTATTACAAGATAAGCTCGTCTAGAAGAAACCTTGATCTTGGTTTGATGTTTAATTAAGTATCATAAACGAAACAATCTTTGTGTATGAAAAGTTAACTCTAACTAGAAAAACTCTTAAGACAAGAAATCAATCCTTAAAACACTCTAATAAGAAACCTTAACACTAGGCTAGAAAAACCTTAAAATAGGATAGAAAAGCATAAACACATCTCAACAACCTTATCCCAACATCAGGATGAAGCAAGAACGAAAACACCTCAACCCAAAAGAGAAAACCAACCCTTTAGTCAAATACTTCCAGTTAGACTCTAGGAGCAACCCAAAAGAGAAAACAAACCCTTTTGTGATTACTGTGAAATGCTGGATACGGGATCTAATATTAAACTTGAGATCCACTCTTGTACCAATTCTAGAAGGATCAAACCATTCACCATAAAAAACTATTACTCTCTTTGGAGAAGTATTGGTGTTGTACTCTAGCTCTTATATTTTATTAATGATGTCGTAGAAATCATTATAAGAACCTCTATAAGCCCCTTGATGTACTTACCACAATTAATTGTTTTTTTTCCTTTAGACCATTTATGTGTATGGAATTTGTACCCATTGATAATAATGCAGAAGCAAAACCATAATTATAACGTCGTCCATGAAATATGGAAATGTAACTTTTACATAAAAGTAGTCTAAGTCTGAAAATTATAAAGTGATGAAAAATATAATAAATCTGGAACTTAAAACTTCCCAGTTCTCGACAGCTACTTCATATTAGCCTTATCTGTCACACCATCTACTCCCGTACAAGTACGATCATTATAGGTGGAAACCACAACTACAAACATGCAAGGGTGATAAACCATAAATATCATAACATAACACAATATATTCATAATAAACACAAAATAAGACAAACCATAGAATCATATTTCAATCCAGACATAACATCACACTCAAATCGTTCATAAACTAATGTCGTTTTCTTGCATTATGTCATCATATCCTGCTCTCAATAACAGGCGGTTACAGTCATTTTCTATCGCAACTTTAGATCTATCTACCTGACTTTTCAAGGACTAACGAGTAAAAACATCGATATTACGTACACAAGTGCACTATACTCAACACGAACCAAAATCTTCAAACGAGACATTCAACCCTCTCAAATTCTCGTTCAGGAGGAAGGGTGACACTCGAATCTCTGTCACTACGCGAGACCCAAACTCCTTAATTGCAATACGAAAAGCTAACAAGGAAATAATATACATTAAACATTCCAAACATAAGGTTTATAACACCCATACCATGATAATTCTTTAATTAGATTAACTACTACCAAGAAATAATTAACCCCAAGTGGACCCCGCTTGGATCCACCAATAATCACTAACCAGTCAACACGTAATTAGTTGTACCGTACTACAGCCACGGGTTACACTATAAGAAGGACTATCATTTTACAAATACAGTAACCAAACTTCGTTTCTGCACCTTATGCCACGTTCACATCTCATTCTAGTCTTCTCAACCTCACACGAAGAGGGACCCACGGGGGCCCATTCTATTCAACAAACTCTCACTTTCTCTTTGTCTGCTAAGTTCACGAATACTTCAGGCCCAAGGAAAAACCACTCCTCTCACTTTCCCTAATGTGGCCCCACGCCTCTTCTCTTCTTTTACTATGTCACCTTCCTTTTTCCATACACTAAATCACGTATCCCTCCCCATGCACTGCATCCCTTAACTCATCACCTCTATTTTTTCAGTCTAACCCATTTTTTTCTTTACTTTTCTCACACTTATCTCTACTTTAACACTAGACTCATCACACTTCACACAATTTTGGTTCCCTCCTCCATGCAGACCGAGACTAAGCTGGCTTTCTCCCTCCTTCACGAACAACTGCACCACTACACCCCTACTCCTCTCCGTTTTTTTCTCAAATAAAACATCCACTGCAACTCTCGACTCCTCCCCGTATTCCACTTACACATTAAACTCGTCACGCTTCGTTCCCTCACTCCCCTCAAACTCACTCTCACCCAACACTTCACTCAACTCAAAGATGCCCTCAAGCATGCCCAAGACTCTCCACACTCTCACTTCTCAGTCAGCACCTTTAGTGAGGACCCAACCTTCAAACTCTCTCTCTATCCCAGGGGACACATCTCCTCTCTTCGATGAAGCAAGAGAACCCAAAAATAAACACCCCCTCTATCCACTCTACTTTGAGAATGGACCTTAGACTACAAGGTGGACACGTTAGTGGGTTGGAAGGACGTTTCAGCCCTAATGTCTACACTCACGTATCAACCACAGATCCAGATTAAACCAAACTTCTAGCGAGAGAAATATACAAAAGAGGAAACATATTATGCATGCACTAGCGCTTTTTTCAGTACACTTATCAAACTCCAAACCATTACATGCAACCAAGTCATCCCACACAACACAAAGAACACATACAATAGTCTTGTAGAAATGTAAAGCCTTATATCTCAATCCAAGAGGGGTAAATTGGATTTTACCTTTTCAAAAATCTTTTTTTAAATCTTTATGAGCATTTGAAAATTGTAATGTTATACAAATAGTTCTCATGTGACCTATATATATATATATACATATATATATATATATATATATATATATATATAGGATTTTTAAATTCTGTCGCATAATAATCGATTATATTAATTGCATAATTTTTTATGCTTTTCTTTGTGTTTTAACATATTATTTCATGTGTGTAATCGATTATTTTAACCCATAAGCCTATTGTTGCTTCTTTTAACAGTATTAACAAATTAGAGTATTTGAGTAATGTATTAGACTATTCTTTCTATTTTAATCAATTATTAAACTTATGTAATCAATTATATTGACACTTAGTCATATTAGTCATCCATTAGTCATCCTTAACATATTGTGTTTCTTATATAGCAGATTATGGCTTTCTCTCTGTTTTAATCGGTTATGTAACTTATATAATCAATTATAACAAAGTGATTTGCCTTTGTTTATCTTTTTAAGCACTAGTACAAAAGCATCCTATAACGTCACGCGTTCAACGTCCAGTCACTGAATAACCAACGCTAAAAATGAATGATGACATTTTTGTAAATAAATGCAATTATTAAACGTCGTTTAGAATTGTCATTCGACGTTAATTTTTTATATTGGGTAAATTTTGCGAAAATGCTGGGCGTGAAGGTAAAAATGTATTTACTTATGACGTCGAATTCCCTAGAATTAGACGTCAAAAGGATATAAAATGTCGAATGCCCCAGAGTTAGACGTTAAAATGTTAGTGAATTCATTAAAAATTTGAGCGAGAGATTGAAAATTCATTCACTTTATCTTAGCACGCGATACCCTCTTCTATGCTCAAACTTTTCTGGAATGAAGTTTGACGACCATCACATGTAATCTTTCTTTGATTTGTTACAAGTGCATGTTAATTAACTACTTTAGGTATGATTTTCGTTTGTTTTGACCAATTGTTTTCGTATTCTTGTCCTTCATAAGCGCATTTTGTTCTCTCTCTCTCACTGGTGGCAACACTTTATTTCGACGAACCCGTCTTTTAAAAGTTAGTTTTCGTTTTCGTTTTGAAGAACTTATTTATTGAACTTGTTTTTTGTTTTTTTGTTGAACTTGTTTGTTGTTGCATGTAAGGTGTTTAATGAATGTTTGAATGAAGAAAAGGTGAGTGTATGGTGCCTCTAAGCTCAGTAGGCCTTCCTACTAGGGAAGGAAGCTAGAGGAGATTGGGAGAATAGTGACACAAAGTGTGACCCAAGAGTATAAGAAGCTTGAATTAAATTCAACAGCATTTCATTATACTTCAAAGGTGAATTTTACAAAGGAGAGACCCTCTTATTTATAGGTGAAGAGGGACCTCCTAATCTGACTTTTGTTTCCCTCCAAAATTCAAAAACAATTCGTGTTGGAGAAGCTAGGTAGTTGGGTCACGCATTCCACCCAAGATCATATGCAAAACGTGCTAAAAATTCAAAAGCTGAGACGCTGCAGCTAGGCGCACGAGGTCTTTGGCTGGGCGCCTTTTCCAATCCGGAAGGTTAATTCCTTCATAGCTCTAATTCGGAAGGCAATCTTCATATTCCAAAAATCCCTCTTTTTCTTCCTTCTTTTTGCTCCTTTGCTTTCCTTGGCTTACCAAGCTTCTTGGGTTGTTCCTCTATGATCTCCAACCTCTATTAGACCCTATGTGAATATTTGATGGTCCTCCATCATGGAGTGTTTAATTATTGTTGATATAATTAATATGTATGTATCTTGTTTTTATGCTTGTTTTATCGATAGCTTACCCCATACGTGTTTGTGTTTAGGTTTTTGTGAATGAAATTATCGGCAATGATCGTACAATGTATTATACGTGAGCAGGTAATATTGTAAATGTTCCAGAGGCATGATAGATTCGTGAGATGATAGGGGAAAAGATTTGGGTTTTTGTAAAAGGTTCTTTTGATATACACTTTTGAAACCATGTAACTGTAGTTGTTTTTTTCCTTAGTCGTTTAAATTACTTTTGGAATAATGTAATTGGACAAGGCTATGAGAATTATTATGTTTTGAATAAATTATGCATGTTTAAAAGTTAATGTTTTTGAAAAGTATGTTTTTGCGTTATAAGAAAGTTTTTAAATATTCATTTTTTGTAAACGTGTGGCATCCTAAAATTTGGGGCATTACAAAACTTTTGTCGCACCTTAAACAGGTCGGTGGAACGTTTTTCGTGAACTTCTGTTGCACCAACAGGTCAGCAGACAACGTTCTTCATGAACTCCTATTGCACCTCCAACAGTCGGTAGGGAATGTTCTTCGTGCCTTAAGTACTCGGCCAATCTTTACCTCATCAAATGGTCAGCCAACGATGGCCACATAGGTACTTGGCCAACAATGGCCTCATCAAGTACTCAACCAACCTTGGACTTATGAAGTGGTCTACCAACTTTGGCCTTATGAAGTACTCGGCCAACCTTAGCCTCATCAAGTGCTCGACCAGCCATGACCTCACAAGTACTCGGTCAGCCATGGCCTCATAGGTACTTAGCCATCCATGGCCTCGCAACTGCTTAGCTAACCTTAGACTCATCAAATGGCAGGCCAGCCATGGCCTCACAAGCACTCGACCAACCATGACCTCGTAAGTCCTCAACCAACCTTGGCATCATAGGTACTCGGCGAACCATGGCCTCGCAAGTGCTCGGTCAACCTTGGCCTCAGCAAGTGCTCGTCTAGTCATGGCTCATCAAGTGCTCAGCCATCATGGCCTCACAAGTGCTCGACCATCCATGGCCTCACAAGTGCTCGACCATCCATGGACTCACAAGTGCTCAGTCAACCTTGGCCTCATCAAGTGTTCGACTAACCATGGCCTCACACGTACTCGGCCATCCATGGCCCCAAAGGGTTCCCAAGCTCTCCCTTAATGTGTTTTCCTAAGTCTCTTTATATAAGTTAGATTGGGCTTTGTTTCAAGGTTTTTTGTTCTTGTAATCTTCTTTATGATAATGTAATCTCCTCCAATTACCTTCTAAATAGTCCAATATCTTTAAGATATATTTGATTGTTGTGGAGATCTAAAAATATTTGAGAAGATATTTGCTAGATTAAAAAAGATTTGATAAATATTATATTTTGATATTTATTGATATAGTTAAATAAAGTAATTATTTATCAATATCAAATAAAATATCTTAAGATATATTTCTCCCAAATTATCTTTAGTCATAAATATTTATTAATTATCAAAAATTTAATAGAAAAAATAGTGAAAACAACAAGATTCAATTTTTGTCGAATGTTCCTTCTTCTTGACTTAGCTAAATTTCTTCACTTTTTCACGCTATGCTTAGATTGACTTCTTATGGTCTTGATTATTTGTTGTTCTTCGATTTATCTTTAACGTGTCATTACACTTTAATAATTTATTTTCACACCTCCATAAGCTTAACTTAGCTAGAGCTAACCTAGCACACTTCAAAATATCCAAAGAGCATTTACGCAACTAAAAATTTATTTTTGTCATGGTTTTGTATCTTATGCTCAATAAACCTAATTATAACAAAATCTAATTAAAATATTCTATTAAAGTTCAAAAACTAATTAACAATCCAATATTAAAGGCTAAATAAGAGCATAAATATGCACTCATCATGTATCGTACGACCACAGACCGACTACCAGGCTGAGCAAGTCGACCACCTAGTCGACAATCGACTAGTGACCACCTAGGCAGATCAGGACGACCATCCAGGCCGACCACTAGGCCGACAACATGGTCAAATTATTAGCGATAATAACTCATTAGACCCCTAGTGCACATTAAGGTGTGATTAGGCTATCATTAGGCCAACGGAAGGTAAAGACCCATTACAACTATTATGTGAAGATCTCAGATATAACTTTAGAATATCATTTTATATATATGCATCTTTACACTAGTAAAAAAATTGCTTTTTAACTCGTGGTATAGGTATCGGTTTAAGAAAAATCGAAGTCTATCAAAACGCGGTGGCATTTTTGTAATTTAGGTGAACTTATATGCCTCGGTTCAAGGAAACCTAAAACATATAAGTAATATTATCTCGGTTCATAGCAAAACCGATGCCTAAAAGTTGTCTGACACAGAACCTATGGTTTCGGTTCAGTAAGAACCGGTGCAAATCCATATTTATGCCTCGGTTTAGGCGGGAACCGAGGCGTATAGCTATTTAATATTTTTTTTTGGAGGACTATATGCCTCGGTGGAGAGTGAACCGGTGCATTAAAAAATTACCCTAACTCCTGCGCGTTTCATTATGATGTTTCATTTCCCACGTTTCACTTTCCCTGCAACCCCTCCCATTCTCCTACAACCCCTCCCATTCTCCAACCCCTCCCATTCTCCTGTAACCCCTCCCATTCTCCAGTCCCCTCTCCCTCTGCATCCCCAGGACGCTGCGGCTTCCATTCTCCAGTCCCCTCTCCCTCAACTCCACTGCGGCTCTCATTCTCCAGTCCCCTCTCCCTCAACTCCATCATTGATGGATGAACGCCCGAGGAGAGGTCGATTGAAGCTGTGCGAACACGAACCGGACCTCCTCGAAGCTTCTCCGACGAAGAATACGCAGCGGAATGTTGAAAATGATGACGAGAACACGAGATCGAATATTGACTCGAAGGAAAACTAAACTCGTGCTCTATTCGGACCAAAAAACCCTAGACTGACCGATGGCACCCTAGAAAAGGGGAAAACACAAAATGAACCGATTAATCGGTTCAAAATGAAGATTGAACGGTGGAAAATGGATTGAATCGGAGAACAAGGTTTTTAATCGGTGGAAATCGAAGGAACGGTGAAGATGAGGTGCAAATATGGAAGGAGATGTATATTCATAAAGAAAAATGATACTTACGAAGGAAGAGACGTGGATCTGAGATGGTGGTACACTCAAGAAGAAAACCCTAGCTGATGAGGTTTCTTCAAAGTGGAAAATGAGAGAAATGTGGATGCGAGAGTGGGAAAATGGAAAGTGATGCGTTCGACAGAGAACGCGGGGCTGAAGAGGGCTGATGCAAGGAAGCTGGAGACGTACTGGCAGCTGACGCGTGCCAGATGTGGCAGTGGACGCTCAGCGTGGAAATGAAAGAGAAGCACCGTGAAGTTTGAAGAAATGGAAGAATGAGAGTGTGCTTGGAAGGTGGCTAGAGGTAGTCTTTGGACTCTCTAGCCTGACTTTCAAGAGAGAATAGTTTCTATTTCAGAAAGTCTAATTCTCATTAATCTCAAAAGTCCTAATACAAGAGAGGAGTTGGGTATTTATAGTAACCCATGCTCCTTAAGAGCTAAGCTAGGAAAAGTAAAAATACAAAAAGAAGACTACGTCAAGGAGGATTCCATCATGCCCTCCCTCTTAAGAAAAGATTTGTCCTCAAATCTGACAATCGCCTTATGAAGAAACTCCACACAATCTTTGGGAGCATGGCCATCTTGGAGTGGCCTTATTCTTTTAGATCTAGTTTTCTTCCGCCTGGATCAAACACGAATCTGCAATACACATCAAATATATCTTTGGTTAATATCAATCCAAGAAAGAATTTTTCTTTAAAAACAAGAGAATAAGAACTTCTAATACTTTGATTAGTAATCTTTAAAAATTTTAGAAGTCCAAATTCAATTTTATCTTGAGTTAATTGTTTTCTTAAAGATAACAATAACTCAAGATTTGAATTGTCATATTTTGAAAATGTTTTCATGACAATTAGTTTGAAGGAGAAGTCAAAAATTGAAAAGTAATCAATTATCGGAAAAGAAGTAAAGATTTGGAAACCTTCTGATGGACGAACGCCCGAGAAGCTGACGACCGAAGTTGTGCGAACTCGATTCGGACTCCTCGAAGCTTCTCCGACGAGTGAATACGCAGCGGAATGGAATAGGAAACTCGAGATTGAAGGGGAAAACGGAGACCGGACACTGGAAAACCTAGGATCTAGGGTTTAATCGGTGGAAACACTAATCGGACACGAAGAAACCCTAAAATGGTGATGAGACTCAATATAAACCGATTAATCGGTTCAAATGACTCAGATGATCGGTGAAAAGTGAAGATCGAAAGGATTAAGGTGTTTGAACGGTGGAAAATGGTGGAAGGAAGTGGAAACCCTAGAAGAAGATGTGGTAGTGTGATGAACGAATATAGAATACCTTAGAAGATGCGTATGGAGTGCGGATCTAGGGTTGGCGACAATGGAGCTTTCAAGAACGAGACGGAGACTCTCTGAAATGTGGAGGGATGCGTAATGGATGTACGAGGGAAGAATTAAGAGGCGCGGATGTGATGTGAAGGAGAATTGAAGATGTGGCTGCTGACACGTGCTGAAGGAGGATGTGGCGCTGATGTGCGCGCACAGTAGCCGGTGATGCGTCAGCGTGGAAATGAGAGAGGAAGCACAGTGGAATTCTGGAGAAATGGAAGAATGAAAGTATGCTTGGAAGGTGGCTAGAGGGAGTCTTTGGACTCTCTAGCCTGACTTTCAAGAGAGAATAGTTTCTGATTTCAGAAAATTCAATTCTCATTAATCTCAAAAGTGACAATACAATAAAGGAGCTGGGTATTTATAGTAACCCATGCTCCTTAAGAGCTAAACTATAAAAAGTAAAAATACAAAAGGAGGACTAAGCCAAGTACGATTCCATCATGCCCTCCCTCTTAAGAAAAGATTTGTCCTCAAATCTGGCAATCGCCTTATGAATAAGCTCCACACAATCTTTGGGAGCATGGCCATCTTGGAGTGGCCTTATTCTTTTATATCCACTTTTTCTTCCTCCTGGATCAAACACAAATCTGCAATAAACATCAAATATATTTTCAATTAATATCAATCCAAGAAAGAATTTTTCTATAAAAACAAGGAAATAAGGAATATATTGTTTTATCACATTTGGAAATTCTAGAAGTCCAAATTCACTTTTATCTTGAGTTATTTCTTTCCTAAATGATAGGAATAATTCAAGATTTGAATTGTCATATTTTGAAAATGTTTGCATAGAATATGAGATGACAATTTGTTTGAAAGAGAAGTTAAAAATTGAAAAATAATCAATTATTGGAAAAGAAGTAAAGATTTGGAAACCTTCCCTTTTAGGATCCATGGTCTTTGAAAGAATAGGATTTGTCATCAGTAACAATTTCTCCTTTTCTTTCTTCTCTCTTTCTTGCCTTTCTCTCTTTTCTTCTTTTCTCTCCTCTTCATTCCTTAATTCCTCTCTTCTTTTCTCTTCTCTTTTCTCGTTTTCTTCTCTCTCTCTCTTCTCTTCTTCTTTCCTTTCTTCCTTTTCTTTTCTCTCAATCTCTTTTTCTCTTTTCTTATCCTTGATCTCTTTAAGTCTTGCCCCAAATTCTAATTCTCTACGAAGAAACCCATGATCCTTTAAACTCTCAAGAAATAATTTTCCATCATCAATGCAATCCCTAATTAATTCTAGGTTTCTTTTAATGCTTGAAGGCACAAACTTTCTTCTCATGCAAGCTTTTAAATCATGCCAATCACGTATGGAAGACTTTCTACCTTTCCTAACATGATATTGTCTTTCATCCCACCACTCACTTGCATGCTCTTCTAACTTAGAGAGATATATACTAAGAACATAATATTCACTTTCTTCATAAAACCAAGGATTTATTTTATCAATTTCTTTTTCCCAAGTTAGGTATGTTAATGCACCTATGTCTTTACCAAATGATGGAAGATTCCTAGCTTGTTTAAACATTTCATCAACTTTATCTAACCTAGAAGACCTATATGAACCATAAGAAGACATCTTTGGTTTTAAAAGTTTTTCTTAATCTAAAGGGTTCAAAACTTTCACTTAGACAAGTCCCAGGTAAGAGAGGTGAGCTAAAGAGCTGCTTAAGTACCAAGTCTTGCCTTGCCAGAAATGTCTTAGGCTACTAACTAATTACCCCTTAAACTAAAATCACCTTTAGAAACAAAGTACACAACTCAAACAATCACAAACAATTAATCACAATTAAAAGACTAGACTCTCGGACTCTAATGTGATAAGGCTTAGAGTTTAATCCCTTTTAGCCTAAATCACTCCTAAACGTGAACACAAAAATCAAATAAACAAAAAAAACACTAAAGAAACCAACGGACTCTAATGACCCCTACGAGATACACAAATCAAGTCAATATTAAAGTCTACTCCTATGGTGAAGCTTGTAGCTTTGGCTTACAAGACACATTCACCTGTCTAGCTATGCTAAAATTAAAGCAAGTATAAAGTTGCCAAGATTTTGAAAGAGCACCAAGGACTCTTCCAAAGAACTTGGACTTTATAAAAGGCCCTTTTACAAAACAAAAGCTAAAGCTAACAGTGGGCAAACACAAACCCAGTACAAATACAAACAAAAATTGAAATCCTATGCTACGGTGCTCTTGGTGCCCACATTCACGTGATCCACTTTGCTTCGTGTCAATCTCAGTCCTGTCCAATTAGAGATGTTGCTGCTGCCACGATCTGACCCAAACACCTTGTTCAAATGAAGATCCACGTGCTCAACTTAGTACTGCTGCTATCAAATCTTCTTGGTTTCTATTGATCAAGTTCTACAAACACATATGCACAAACTGATGTGAGGATTCACTTAATTAAAACAAATGGCAGACAAAGATATAGGGTAGTAAACTTCCCTTTCTCTCGGTACAGTTGATGCAGATTCCTTTTGCTCTCAACTTGAAATCTTTAGTTCAACACTTCCATGTGAAGTGTTTCTGCCTCTGTTTATTTAAGCTAAAATCTGTTGAAGCCGTAAAATCTCAATGAAGGTTCTGGTATGCTCAACGGCTTCACTGCAGCAGGCGTTTGTAAATCACTCTTGATCCAGCACCACCTGTAAATGGAAATGAAGACAAAAACTATGCAATCTAGTTGGTTAGCACAATTAAGATTCAAAAACTGGACTCATTTCATCACTTGAAACTACAACACACTCAACAAGAATATTTGGCTTTCAGATGCAGCCACACAAAGCTCACAAAAAATCAGTCTCTCTTAAAGCTTAAAGCACTCAAAATGGAAAGGTTTGGAAGGAAAATTCTCCCTTGGCAGTACACAGCTGGAGAGTATTCCAGACCACCACCACCTAAAATGCTACCAAGCACACAAACCTCCTTTCAAATTCCAGAAATCCAGAGTGAAAAAGCTTCTCAAGTAATAAAGAAATGGCTAGGCTAAGGTCAAAGATCAGAAATCAGAGCAGGACAGCCACAAGACAATGACAACACAGCAGATAATGAAACTGACTCAAGATCAACTCTAGATCAGATTATGAAAACAACAAAGCTCAAATTAGAACAGCTGAACAGATTTTACATGTAATGTAGACAAAACTAAGACATTCAACAATGACAAGCAAGAAACAAAGCTTTTGATCACAGTAAGCACTCAAACAGGATCCTAAGATCAGTTCTAGAGTAGATTTCAAAAGCAATAAAAGATCAAGAACACATTGCAGAATTTTTTTGTAAACAAATGTTCAAACTGATTCACTTTATTTCAGAATTGTAGTGCAGCATTTAACATTGTTAATTTCAGCCTTATGCACTGTTTTACAATGAAATCAGTAGAATCAACTCCAATTACAAGTGTTACTGCTTGGTTCAAATTCAAATCACAGATTTAGTGGTTGTTTTGTACAAGATTACAAGTACTGCTGACGTGATGCAGATTTTTGTGGACTTAATCATCAACCACTTACAAATCTTAAGCCAGAACAACTTTGACACAAAGGTGCAATAACACAAGTCAAATCAAATTTAATTCTGCAGAAAAGAAATTAAAGCACTCAGACACAATGACTCTAGGATGTACTGATGTTAGAACTTAGTAATGATCTAATACTAAGTAGAACAAACAAACACTCAAAACATTAACACAGACTTCAAAGAAAAACCAGTTCGGTGTAGCTGGCCAAATGAAAGACTGATGCTGCTGTAAGCATCTTGCACCCAAGCTCAATGCAACATTTCATAGCTTAATTGGTGTGCATTTGCTATCCACAAGCAGATTCAACTTTCAGCTCACAGAATTTCAAAAGTGCAATACAAATTACATGTAATGGTCAGCATCAAAAACTCAAGACAGCTTCAGATAAATGAAATGACATTAAAACTGCTGTTGAAGTCTGCATCAAGCTCATTCAATTGAATGTCACTGCTTATGATGAACAGATCTTATTCAAAGCAAAAAAAAACTCAATTGAATCACAGTTAAACTCAGATTTAATTGACAATTAAAACAAAGTAACATGACATAGACAAAACAGAAATGGATTTAGAAATTAAAATACTCAAACAAAGACTTGCACCGAAATAAAATGAAATAATACTCAATATAATGACTCAAAGGCACAGAACAAGAAAGCTTAAACAAATAAGTAACACTCAACTTGAAAACCTAAACGCAGAAATTGAGATCCAAGAACGAACAAACATATTTGAATCTCATACAGAAAAAAACAACACATACTGAAACTGAATCAAGGCAAAACACTTTGAGAATTCCATGACGAACAAAAGTTAAACACAAGACAGTAAAGAAATTAACTAAGAACGCGAAAATGGAAGAATAAACTCAGAATCAAGAAAGAATCAAAACACAAAACTAGAACAAAGACAGAGACGCGAATCAAACTGAAACAAGAATCGAAACAGAGATACTTACCTTCGAAGCGTGTTCGACCTTGCTCTGATACCACTTGATGGACGAACGCCCGAGAAGCTGACGACCGAAGTTGTGCGAACTCGATTCGGACTCCTCGAAGCTTCTCCGACGAGTGAATACGCAGCGGAATGGAATATGAAACTCGAGATTGAAGGGGAAAACGGAGACCGGACACTGGAAAACCTAGGATCTAGGGTTTAATCGGTGGAAACACTAATCGGACACGAAGAAACCCTAAAATGGTGATGAGACTCAATATAAACCGATTAATCGGTTCAAATGACTCAGATGATCGGTGAAAAGTGAAGATCGAAAGGATTAAGGTGTTTGAACGGTGGAAAATGGTGGAAGGAAGTGGAAACCCTAGAAGAAGATGTGGTAGTGTGATGAACGAATATAGAATACCTTAGAAGATGCGTATGGAGTGCGGATCTAGGGTTGGCGACAATGGAGCTTTCAAGAACGAGACGGAGACTCTCTGAAATGTGGAGGGATGCGTAATGGATGTACGAGGGAAGAATTAAGAGGCGCGGATGTGATGTGAAGGAGAATTGAAGATGTGGCTGCTGACACGTGCTGAAGGAGGATGTGGCGCTGATGTGCGCGCACAGTAGCCGGTGATGCGTCAGCGTGGAAATGAGAGAGGAAGCACAGTGGAATTCTGGAGAAATGGAAGAATGAAAGTATGCTTGGAAGGTGGCTAGAGGGAGTCTTTGGACTCTCTAGCCTGACTTTCAAGAGAGAATAGTTTCTGATTTCAGAAAATTCAATTCTCATTAATCTCAAAAGTGACAATACAATAAAGGAGCTGGGTATTTATAGTAACCCATGCTCCTTAAGAGCTAAACTATAAAAAGTAAAAATACAAAAGGAGGACTAAGCCAAGTACGATTCCATCACCTTCCATTTTAGGTTCCACAGTCTTTGAAAGAATAGGATTTGTCATTAGTAACAATTTCTCCTTTTCTTTCTTCTCTCTTTCTTGCCTTTCTCTCTTTTCTTCTTTTCTCTCTTCTTCTCTTCTTAATTCCTCTCTTCTTCTCTCTTCTCTTTTCTCTATTTGTTCTCTTTCTCTCTTCTCTTCTTCTTTCCTTTCTTCCTTTTCTTTTCTCTCAATCTCTCTTTCTCTTTTCTTATCCTTGATCTCCTTAAGTCTTGCCCCAAATTCTAATTCTCTACGAAGAAACCCATGATCATTTAAACTCTCAAGAAATAATTTTCCATCATTAATGCAATCCCTAATTAGTTCTAGGTTTCTTTTAATGCTTGAAGGCACAAACTTTCTTCTCATGCAAGCTTTTAAATCATGCCAATCACGTATGGAAGACTTTCTACCTTTCCTAACATGATATTGTCTTTCATCCCACCACTCACTTGCATGCTCTTCTAACTTAGAGAGATATATGTTAAGGACATAATATTCACTCTCTTCATAAAACCAAGGATTAATTTTATCAATTTCTTTTTCCCAAGCTAGGTATGTTAATGCACCTATGTCTTTACCAAAGAATGGAAGATTCCTAGCTTGTTTAAACATTTCATCAACATTATCTAACCTAGAAGACCTATATGAACCATAAGAAGACATCTTTGTTTTTAAAAGTTTTCTTAATCTAAAGGGTTCAAAACTTTCACTTAGACAAGTCCCAGGTAAGAGAGGTGAGCTAAAGAGCTGCTTAAGTACCAAGTCTTGCCTTGCCAGAAATGTCTTAGGCTACTAACTAATTACCCCTTAAACTAAAATCACCTTTAGAAACAAAGTACACAACTCAAACAATCACAAACAATTAATCACAATTAAAAGACTAGACTCTCGGACTCTAATGTGATAAGGCTTAGAGTTTAATCCCTTTTAGCCTAATCAACCCTAAACGTGAACACAAAAATCAAAGAAACAAAAACACTAAAGAAACCAGCGGACTCTAATGACCCCTACGAGATACACAAATTAAGTCAATATTAAAATCTACTCCTATGGTGAAGCTTGTAGCTTTGGCTAACAAGACACATTCACCTGTCTAGCTATGCTAAAAATAAAAGCAAATAAAGTTGCCAAGAGTTTGAAAGAGCACCAAGGACTCTTCCTAAACACTTGGACTTTATAAAAGGCCCTTTTACAAAACAAAAATTAAAGCTACCAGTAGGCTAACACAAGCCTATTACAATCCAATGTGAACAAATCAAATTACAAAAGAAAAACAAAAAATTATGCTAGGCTGCTACGGTCCTGGTCTACTTCATTCATCTTGCATGAAATCTTCAAGAGTCCAGATATTGCCTTCAACTCTCGGTCTAAATCAGGAACTAGTTGTTCTCATCCTACAACACAATTGCACAAAGTTTGTCACTTAAAAACCCTTAGCAAAACAAATTGCACAAAAAGATATAGGGCAGTAAGAACTTCCCTTTCTCTTGGCTGCACAAACTTTCCAAGCTTTCTGGTGAGATTCTGCTGTTGTTCAATTAAACTCCTGGATAATTTGAATTCCAATGAAAGCAACTCTGCACAGATAATTCACATCAATTCAGCAGAACATGCAATCCAACAATGAACAATTTAAATCCAAAACAGTTTGAAGAGTCAGAAACAATTAAACTAGATAACTCCCTTTAGTCTCTAGCCTTCACCGTGTGCAAGTATGGTATTGCTTCTAAATGCCTTTCAGGAAAGAATTCTTATCCCACTTAATGATGCAGTTTATCTATACACCAAGATCCCAGAGAAACAAAAGAATCAGTATTTATAACAGCACATTTCAGATTATCAACACAGAAAACAAATCCCAGCCCTAATCTAAACTTTCTCCCTGCATTAGTGTTTTTTTTTTTAAACCCTTAAAGGATCATTGCAGCTTTCAAACAACAATTACAACATCCGTTAAATCTGCTAAGCCAACAATAACACTAGACCAACACTATTACTTAATGTATGGATGTCTAAACTTGCTAAATCAAATTCAATTTTCATGAAAAGTGAAACCATATGATATCCAAGCATAATATTCAAGCAAATATGGTTTACTATTTCTAATCATGCACAAATCTAACACAAAACTACACAATAGAATGAAGATACTCCCTATTCAGCTTGGTGTAGTTTATGCAGGTAGCAAAGCTCCTTTTGCTCCACTTGAAGTACTCTTGTGTTAGACTTCCCACACTTACAAACTGCTTTTGAACAACTTTACTCCCTGTAAATGTTAATCAGAACAAAAAACTGCACAACTAAATGGTCAGCACATTTCAAGTTCAAAACTTATTTCAGCACTTTAAACAAGAACACACTCTCAACAAGAAATTTGGCTCTTAGATGCAGCCACACAAAACTCACAAAAATCAGTCTCTCTTAAAGCTTAAAGCACTCAAAATGGAAAGGTTTGGAAGGAAATTCTCCCTTGGCAGTACACAGCTGGAGAGTATTCCAGACCACCACCACCTAAAATGCTACCAAGCACACAAACCTTCTTTCAAATTCCAGAAACCAAAGTATCACAGCTTCTCAAACAAGAATGGCTAGGCTAAGGCAAAAATCAGCAACCAGAACAGAACAGGACAGCCACAAAACAATGATAGCATAGCAGGTCTATTGCTTAAGAAAACTCTAGATCAGATGAATAAAGCAATTAAAAGCTTCAAATTAAGATCAGCAGAATAGATTGAACATGTATGTGATAGACAAAACCAGAGTTATCAACCAAGACAAGCAAGAAACAAAGCTTTGAAGAAAGTGAGCACTCAAACTGAACCTAATAATAGCTCTAGAAAAGATTTTAAAAACAAATAAAAAAAAACCCAAACAAGTTGCATTTGCACCAAATTCAAATTCAGTTCAGAATTGGTTGAAACTGTTCCATAAAATGCCTAAGAGAAAAGGCTTTTCTAATGCATTTGCTTTCATAAAAGTCAATTGCACTGGTCTGTCAGCTTTTTAAAACTATATAAATGTTTCTTTTGAATTGTTTCACATGTAAACAGAATGACCAAGCTTTTGCTGCAATGACAACTCAATTTCAAATGCACCAATTCCACAAATTTCAGAAAAGGCAAACAACTAGCAACTTGTGAATGAAAAATGCCAAAAGTTTGGTGGTTTAAAGAGTTAAAAGTCTTAGGGCAGCTATTAACTCATGGTTTCTTTGCATCATCAGTTTCAAACAACCAAAACAAACTTGTTTATAAAGCAAATAGATGCAGAAACACACTATATCAAAATTTGATTTAATCAGCCCCAAAATACTCAAATTAAGCAACTCTTCCACTCAAATTTTGACTTAATGAATCAAATGACCTTTGAACACTTAAATTGAACCAGAAACAGCAACTCAAGCTTGAACAAGACACTAAATCAACAGTGAGAGATATTTAGCAATGATCTATGTGCTAAACCAGATTTGAAACAAAAATAACTAGACTCAAGCAAAGCAATGCAGATCGGTCAACTGCAAATGAGACTCTACTGGAGTTTTGTCAGTGCAACCAAGCTTTGCCAAAGCAATTCATTGCTTATATAGTATGCACATGGTACTGGCTCAATCAATCAGATGCATCTCAATGCTAAGTTCAAAACAGATTATACTTCAATCAGCCAGTCAGATCTGAGATTAATGTCACTTTTGCATGCACCCGAGCTCACAATGATGTATCATAGCTCATATGGTGTGCATCAACTGAACAATTAATTCAGCATCTCAGATAAAAAAAAACAAAATTCAAACAGCAAATTCAACAAAGAATTAAACACAAAAGAAGCAACTAAACATGACTTTGACAGAAACAGAAATAGATTTCAAAACATAAAAGACTCAAACAAAAACTTGCACCGAATTAAAATGATAATAAGACTCAAAAATAATGACTCAAGCACAGGACACGCAACTTGGAAACCTAAACAGATATGAAGAGAATCAAAACACGAAACTCATAATAGTGAACATATCAACTTGAAAACCTAAACGCAAAAATTGAACAAATGCGAAATCAACACAAGACATTCAATGAAGATAATGAACAATGCGAAAAATTGAAGAACAAACTCAGAATCAAAATCAAACCGAGACAGAACAAGATGAATGAACAGAGACGCGAATAACACTGAAACAAGAATCGAAACAGAGACGCGAAACACTTAACGAGATACTTACCTTCGAAGCGTGTTCGACCTTGCTCTGAATACCACTTGATGGACGAACGCCCGAGGAGAGGTCGATTGAAGCTGTGCGAACACGAACCGGACCTCCTCGAAGCTTCTCCGACGAAGAATACGCAGCGGAATGTTGAAAATGATGACGAGAACACGAGATCGAATATTGACTCGAAGGAAAACTAAACTCGTGCTCTATTCGGACCAAAAAACCCTAGACTGACCGATGGCACCCTAGAAAAAGGGAAAACACAAAATGAACCGATTAATCGGTTCAAAATGAAGATTGAACGGTGGAAAATGGATTGAATCGGAGAACAAGGTTTTTAATCGGTGGAAATCGAAGGAACGGTGAAGATGAGGTGCAAATATGGAAGGAGATGTATATTCATAAAGAAAAATGATACTTACGAAGGAAGAGACGTGGATCTGAGATGGTGATACACTCAAGAAGAAAACCCTAGCTGATGAGGTTTCTTCAAAGTGGAAAATGAGAGAAATGTGGATGCGAGAGTGGGAAAATGGAAAGTGATGCGTTCGACAGAGAACGCGGGGATGAAGAGGGCTGATGCAAGGAAGCTGGAGACGTACTGGCAGCTGACGCGTGCCAGATGTGGCAGTGGACGCTCAGCGTGGAAATGAAAGAGAAGCACCGTGAAGTTTGAAGAAATGGAAGAATGAGAGTGTGCTTGGAAGGTGGCTAGAGGTAGTCTTTGGACTCTCTAGCCTGACTTTCAAGAGAGAATAGTTTCTATTTCAGAAAGTCTAATTCTCATTAATCTCAAAAGTCCTAATACAAGAGAGGAGTTGGGTATTTATAGTAACCCATGCTCCTTAAGAGCTAAGCTAGGAAAAGTAAAAATACAAAAAGAAGACTACGTCAAGGAGGATTCCATCAATCATTCTCTCACCAGATGGCTTCTCCCTCTGCATCCCCAGGACGGTGCGGCGACGGTGCGGCAAGGCGAGATGAGACGAGATGGTGCGGCGACGGTGCGAGACGGTGCGGCGAGGCGAGAGAACTCCGACGGCGCGACGAGGGAGCTCGCGACGGTGCGGCGAGAGCCCGCGACGGCGGCTGCAATGGCGGAAACCCTTTTCTGCGTTTTTTGGTTTTTGATTTTTGGTTTTTGGTTCTCTTTCTTTGCAGGTAGATGGCGAAATGCATTGATTTTTTGTTTTTGGTTTGGATCTCTATCTCCCGTCTGTCCTCTCTGCTTCCTATTCCCCTTCTTCTTTGATTGTCAAAAGTAATTTTGTGCAAAGACATGGATGAAAAGAATTGCAGAAAAGAGAAAGAAGTTTAACCAAATAAACAAACATAAAAACTTTGATCTCGTTGGAAATAAAAAAAATTAAAAGACTCTACTGCCTCGGTTGTTTTTGAACCGAGTCAGAATCTGAAATCTTTTGATTCAGTTCAGGACCGAGTTAAAAAATCCATTTTTTTTACCTCGTGTGCATATACACCGGTTATAGAACCGGTGTCTATTTGAAAAAATAACCGAGGCAGTGATTGCACTAGTGTTAGTCAACTAAATGGTCACCTACTAACTTAAGCAACATCTTTAGTCAAGCTTCCTAACAACTCGATCAATCTTGTATATGTCCTGCCCGATCTGTTATAATTCTCGATCGACGTGCTGCATGACCTGCCTAAATATGTTACAATGCTCGGTTGACCTTCTACATAACTTCCCGGTATGTTATAATGATTTTAAGCAAGATTTATTATAACAATTTTAAGCTGATGTTAAAAGTTTAAACCTTATGTTGGAAACTGACCTCAAAGTCTCATTTTTAGTAGTGATTTAAAAAATTTCTTTTATCATGACGTCAGTTCTTATTTTTCATGTATCAAATACGATCTTGTGAACTACCTTCTTTACAACATCTTTTCTTTTATAGTTTGATAATGAAATATTTTTCTTTTGTCAGTCATGAGTATTTTTTATTATTATTATACGTTTGTTATAAAGATAAATAGTTCATTCCACACAATATATATTGACATATTTAAGTTTTAGAATAGTAAGAAAAAGATAAATAGAATTAGTTCAAAAATTTTAATTTTATTTGAACTCCATTAATGAATGTGGTACTTGAATAAGTATTTGATCTTTAATAATTACATGTGTATTTGTTAAAGAAAATATTAACGTTAATATACCATTAATCTTGAGTGATTCTTTTGAAATGTTTTGAATATTAATATTAATTTTCTATTTAATAAGCATATATAAAATTACTAAGCATTCAACACGTGATCAATTATATTAATCATCTACAAAATTAAAAAAAAACTATAAGAATTAAAATTGTTATACTAAAATATAATTTGTTATTATACTAAAAACACAATATATGTTATAGTAATATTTATTTGTAATCATTATTTATTCTTATTATAATTGTTGATCATCACCAAATATAATATCAGGAAGATAGAATTATATACTAGTATGTAACTCTATTCGTAATGGTTCGTAATTATTGTAAATTTTGTAAGCTTCCATTGTCTGGGCGGAGACAATTGAATTCAAGAAAAGTAAGCTCTGGATTATTTTCGGAAGCCTATGTTATATTCAATTCGTGATGAACTGCATTCATCCGTGGCAACTGTAGTGTGTAGCAGACTTGGCGTATAGTACGAAGTTAAAATAAATTATTCCAACTACTTGTAACTTAGTGACCAAACAAAACATATGATAAAAGTTTGAGATTATGAAGCAACAAATAAAGAAATCCAAGATCCATGGAACGAAATATGAAGAAAGTGAGAAGCAAAAGGGTCATCATGCATCGATTTATCTGCACAGACAACACAGAGTTACTGCTGTTCCATATCCGTTGCTTTGCTCCAACGCTTTATGAGCAACGTGGCGACCAACAAATGGCGATTTCGACTCTTGAACTGGGAACAAGTCATTATGTCCATAAATGGTTGAACAATGATTATTCCTTCTATGATTTGCAGCTTTTCTTTCTGACAGAAGATTGTTACCAAGTGAGGGAGCAGCAGCACTCACGCTCACTGCATCAGTAGTTAGCTTTGAACAAAGTGAGAACAACCAAGGCCTCAGCTTGTGATTATTTTCGTTGTTCTTTGAGGGTTGCACCAATCTTCCCTTGCTTGATCTCCTTGAGACTTCTAAAAACCTAGAAATTCCCATGAGGCTGCCAAGCGTGATGCTCTTGTCACGGAAGAATGATGCAGTGGACTTAACCGAGCAATACGAAGTTAGAAAAATGACCCGTGAAAACAATGCTATATATGAACATGCATAATCCAATCTAAAATTTCCTTTGAAATTACTTCTGTCAAATATTATAGTAAGTTTTGAATTACTCTACGAAGAGTCTATGGAAAATGGTCGTGCTCATTAGACGTTATGCTTTTGATTTGTGTTTAGAAAACGACTTCTCAAACTTTTGACTCATTTTTCGTATTCATTAAATATATTTTTCAGAATGATATTAAATACAGTTGGGAATAATTCTTCACTTGACTTAATAATTAAAGGAATATTTTAATTGAGTTGTACTTGAATATGACAACCTATAAACCAAAATTAAAGACACAGAAGTCAAATCAGAAGCATTTTGTCTCAACGCAAGACCATGTTCTGGGCCATGGGAACCAAGCAACACCGGTAACACCGAAGAGATTGAGAATCCAAAAGAGAACAACAAGAAGATGAATAGTCATGGCAAGTCTGATCGCCAAAATCATAGTCACATAATATATTGAATGAACGATTAAGCAACAGCGTTTCGTGGGTATTACTTGTGTTTCATTTCCACAAAGGTTTCCCACATTTATTAGAGTTATACTAATGCACATTATATATTGTGTCATTTATTGTAAAGTTAAGTTAATATTAAAATCCCTGCTTGAAACGTTACAATGACTGTTTGAAAAACTCTAAAAAATTCGTCAATGAACTTTAAAACGAGACAGAATGTGTAAAAGTTTAGCTTGACCATTATAGGTTTGTTGACAGAAAGTTATTTACCTGTGTGTCAAGATCTGATGAAGAATGAGTTGAAGGGGTGGGAGAAGCGGTGAGAATGGTGCTGAAGGAAACTGAACCAGAGAAATCACCATTTCCTGCTAACCCAATTCTTGCATTCAATAGTCTCAAACCCAAAGGCCACCCTTCTTCCTCCTGCATTGCCTCAAAACCAGCCAAAGGGTACGTAAAAAAACATAAGATACAGAATATGAAAAACTTATTTTTCGTAGATAATATCTCTTCAAATTTTAGTGTGCTTCTCTTTTTCAATCAGTACACGTTCCAAAAACACTGTTAGAGATGATGACAGTTAAACCAAAAACACTCATAGTGAATTGATTTAAAACCTTCTTTGTATGTGAGTGAGAGTGAGTATAAGGGGATAGAGATGATACCTGCAAAACCATTACTGTGTTTGAGTGAATTACCTTGGAATGGTATGAACAATACGGAAATGAAATAGTAGAAACAAGAGTATCGGTGTTAAAATACTCACCAACCTAAGACTCAATCCCTTTTTTAGTCAATAGGTGCTTCATTCCACATAAAAAAAAAAGAAAACTATTACATTTAATGTTCTACAAAACATAATTATTATTTTAATACATAAATAGATAAATAATCTGTAATGTTTTACGAAATATAATTATTATTTTAATATATAAATGGATAAATAATCTGTCCAATATAACTTGATATATTTTATTTTTAATATAACTAAAAATTCAATGTTTTGTATAAAAATGTAATTTAGTTGATTTCATTTGAATTTATTTAATAACTAACTAATCAAGCATATATATTTTAGGTTTAATCATTCACTAAGTCCCTATTTTCGCATGGAATCTCAATTTCGTCCCTTTCTTTCTGAAAATATCAATTGGGTCCCAATTTTATGAAAATTGCAACAAATCGATCCTTTCCGTTAAATAGTGTCAAACGACGTTAAAAAAATTTGAGTGGATGCTAAGATGACGAACGAACGCTCGTCCACCAGCGAATGAACGCTCGTTCACCAGCGAACGAACGCTCGTCCACCAGCGAACGAACGCTCGTCGACCACCGAACGAACGGTCGTCCAGTGTGGAACGAACGGTCGTCCAGTGTGGAACGAACGGTCGTCCAGTGTGGAACGTTCGTTCGTTGGTGGACGAGAGTTCGTTCGCTGGTGAACGAGCGTTCGTTCGCTGGTGGACGAGCGTTCGTTCGTCATCACAGCATCCACTCATCAATTTTTTTAACGCCGTCCAGCCAATTTAACGGAAAGGATCGATTTGTTGCAATTTTCATAAAATTGGGACCCAATTGATATTTTCAGAAAGAAAGGGACGAAATTGAGATTCCATGCGAAAATAGGGACTTAGTGAATGATTAAACCTATATTTTATCTTTAATGGTCACCTAAGTTGATTGGATTGATTGAAGGAATTAATACAATTAAATCCTTGAGAGGATTAGGATCGATGCAACGATTTCTAGCATATTATAAAATCAATTATTTTATTATACTATATATATATTCTAAATATACAAAACTGATGGTATGAAATATAATTTGAGAACTCGGATAGAAGGTTGTCTCTGTTTTGAGGAAAAAATAAAAAGAAAAACTATCATTCACTGAATATACCCTCTGACCAATGCAACACAACAAGAGTAGAATTCAACGACTGCACAGAGAACAAACAAAGGAATCAGCATTGATGAGATAGTGGCATGCCCGTATGGCTATAAAACTGTGAGCGTGGTAGAATGGATATGGACGTAAGAGCTTTTCTATTGCAAGTGAATGCATAATTGTCTCTGAAAGTCAAAAAAATGAGACAAAGTAGAGGGTGACATGAGAGTGACTTCTTACCAGCCTTTTTCTGCAACAATCTGAGCCCTGGTTTGGGAGATGCCACAGATGGTAGCAGCAGTGTGCTAGTGGGAATATTATTTCTGCCAGTTATTAAAGAACAAAGACTGCAGTTGTGTGGGTCAGAATAATTCTCACTCTTTGTAAGGATTACGTGGTGGGGACAAACTTAAAGGCTCTCCAAGGAACATAGTTTATTGAATTGTATATATTTGATATATAAAAATAAATTTATATGTGCTTGAATTTTATAAAATATTGTTTGAGTTATGAGATTAAATAACGAAATAATAATATTAATGAAGTGATAAATAATATTTTATATAATTTTTATCACATACTTAAACAGTGCTTTATGAAAGTTAGAATGATCAATTACATTGCATTTCCGACTATAAAAAAATTAGGCTTTTAAAAAAGTATGATATTTTTGGTAAAGAACAACTTTTTATAATTGATCTAAGGCGTAAAAACTCTCGTTTATGGAAGTTCAAAATAAATTAACCTTTTTTTAAATGACTATTATGGGTCCGACAAAAATAGGATTTTAAAATGTTACGTATATTTTTTTCTTCCTCACTTCTTTTCTTTCTCGAAAATCAATATGCGCAATGACGACCTTAGGTGAAGTAGAGACTACGACTACAGAACAATTTTTTTTTTCACTTTTTTGTGGATTACTTCTCGTGGAAAATGGTTATGCCCAGTTACATTTAAGCTTTGTATCGAAACCTTTAATTAATTTATTCATATTGAAATCATGATTATTTTTAAAAAACTTAAAATGTCTTGCTCTATTGGTGATGGATTTTAGTGATGTTGAAACTTGAGATATAGTGATATTGAGAAATTATGCTTATGTTTACTTTATACTCCTGTTGTAAGTTAAAGTATTACTAAAGGACCTCATGAACTGATTGTCTTCTCAAAGAAAAATTATTGAGTTTTTTTTTTTTTATCTAAGCCTAATAAGCATAATTGTGTTGGTAAATGCATGTTGACATTAACTAAATTTTCATTTCACTTTGAAAGTTTAAAAACATTTAAAAGTCAAGCGGTGGCTAATTTTATGGTTGAGCTGAACAATTACTTTATGTCAAAAATTATCGATATTGAATTAGATATCGTGAACATTATTAATGAAATTGGAGTATGAAGCGTTAATACTGAGTCTCGAGACATTTATTAAGTTGGGTGCTAAAATGTGTCAATTGGAGGATATTCTCAGGCTGTAAAACAAGTGACTCCAGAATACAAGAGTTTAAATTATATCAGTACAGTAAAAAAATGTCTTTGATGTATGTTATTTTGGACATTCAACGTTTAACTCTGTCCCAATGTTTTGTTAGAAGACGTTACTTTGATGTCGAATTTCTATGGGATGTCAATTGACGCCGGCTACCACATAGACAGACGTCGAAATTGACGTTGGTTACCACGTGAACTGACGTTGACTTGCGTTAAGCGTGCATGTGCCTCACTCAACTAGAAATTCCTGGGTGAACCATTAGAAGCAATTAGACGTTGGATTTGCATTAAAAAACGTCGTAAAACGTCGGTTTCGACATTAACCAACATCTAATTTGTTTTTTTTAAATTATTTTTTTTACAATATTACCACACCTGAAATACAAAAAATCATCCCTAACACATTACAAAATTATACATACTATGTTTTTCAAGTGATTATAATACTAAAGCAATATAAAAAACAATCCAAAACTTAAACTATCAAAAGTAAGCTAATTAATGTATTTAACCGTAATAAAATTTTTCCTAAAGAGATGACCATTGGTCCTAAGTCAATCTCTGCAGAAGATATGTTGTTCACTCTTGTCGTATCCTCGTAACATTTGAAACATAAAAGGAGAAACACTTACGCTTGTAGCAAGTCATATTTCATCCTCTTATGTAGGGAACAAAATCATAAAATTGTGCATTGTCTTGGAATGATGACCACCAGTTGCCAATGAGACCTATGATGAATTACAAATAGTTAGTGGACTAGTTAAGTAAACTTTAATCAAATTTTATATTTTGTAACACATACCCACACTAATAAAAAATCGTATTTTTAACTCGCATATTATGCTTCGGTTCCAGTAAAACCGAAGCGTATCAAAACGCGGTGACAATTTCGTAATATTTAGAACACTATATGCCTCGGTTGTCAAGAAACCAATGTGTAAAGGGAATACTGCCTCGGTTAGCAAGGTGAACCGAGGCATAAACTCCAAAGATATTATATTAATTAAACCTTTCATCTGGTACGACAGTGGTGGCAAAGATACTGCCTCGGTTGATAGGAAGGACCGAGGCATACAAGCTTTTACTACCCCGGGGGCAAGAAGGACCGAGGCATAAAAGCCTTTCTTATATGCTAAGGATGAAATTTTCCCCCAAATGTTCAACCAACGAAAACCTAGCGCGACTGAGTGCCTTCTTTCTCGCGTCGTCCAGCCTCGTCCCCGACCAATCCACCGACAGCATCGTCTACTCAGAGTGCGGCCTCGTCCCCGACCACTTCACCGGTGACATCCTCTGCTCTGAGTGCGGCCTCGTCCCCGACCAGTCCACCGGCGCCATCCTCTGCTCCAAGTGCGGCCTCGTCCTCGAGTCCCACTCCATCGACGAGACCTCCGACGGGCGACAACGACCCCAACCGTCCTCGAGTCTAGATCCCCTCGCGAGGATGACGGTCACGACACCCACACAGCCAACACAGCCATGGGATCGATGGTTTCTGGCGTTAGTCTTTTTGGTTACACATCTAGGACAACGCAAGGGATGGCGATGCACGCGAGAGTCGCTGCTTACTAGGTTTGCTGGAAGGGAGGGTGGAATGGCTGATTACTACAGAGGAGTTGGTGGCTGATGCTCATTTGTTGTTGGCGTCGGCGGTGGGGAAGAAATTGATTTTTGGGGATGACAACTTCCGCAATGTTGGCGCCTTTGATTCTTACAAAAGCTAAAAAGGTACTTTTTTTTATTTTCAAGACGTTGCTGGTATTTCTGATTTTTTTTATTTTTGATGGCAAAGTTATGCACTTCATGGACTCTCCAATCTGGATAATGAAACTGTTGTTGTATTGATCAAAGGAAAAAGAATCACAGTAATAGGCTCACCTATTGATCTTGCAGCTGAATGTGCAAAATGGAACCGCATCTATTAATATGGATTGATACCTACTCACAGCTGAATGTTTGCTTTCCATATTTCCAGACTTGTGGCCATTGAAGAAGTATGGATTGATACCTAGTCAAAGTTTTATATGTGTGTAATGGTACCGCATCTATTAATACAAACTAATATCCCGCTACACAAGAATGTATTGTTTCGTAAAATATAAAAAAAAAACCCTTTCTACTGCCTCGGTTCAACGCCAAACCGAGGCATAAGACCCCCTGTACTGACTCGGTTCACCAGTAACCGAGGCAAAAGCATATACCTTTATGCCTCGGTTCAAAGTCGAGGCAAAAAGTGGTAGACTCTTTACCTCGTCTGTATATACCTTGGTTGCGGAACCGCTGCGGATAGGCGAAAATAATTGTTGTCGTTTCCCTTTACTGCACTAGTGCCATCAATGTATGGCGCCGACGTAAGGTATATGTCTCTTTTTGACTCAGCCATCTATGTCCGCAAATAATTTTGTTTGCTCTCAAGTGTGTTACCAGAAGTTGAATAGTCTAAGGTTCAATAAATTCGTACATGAAAGACCGACCTTGGTCCACAATGACTGTGTCCACTTACTTATAACAAGAAATTTAAGTTGTTAAAAATTAATAATCTAAATTTAATTAGTATGGAAGACAATGAAATATCTTACATGCACCATAGTTGAAGGATTGAAATATTCAACATCTTGTCTCTCCTAATGACCTCTATTGCATCATTTAAATTGAAATATACTGCCACATGACATTGGAGGACAAATACTCTTAAAAAATCCCAGTACAATTCTACTAGTCCTTTTGACAACCTGGATAATTTTGCCATGAGCTTTGTTAGAGGATCATTCTCTACTTTTGCCATGTCATCATCTTCATGTATTACATGTTGATGCATGGCCTGCTTCTAAAGATGTAATACTGAAATAAATATTTTCAAAGTAATCAATCAATATATATAAATTTAACATAAAACTACTAATAATAGAAATATAATACCTGTGGTGTGGCAAGATGTGGTATGATCAATGCTTTAGGCCAGACTATAAATGTGTCTATGACCTGCCCCACAAATTGAATTTCTGAAGTTGGTAAATGCACTTGAGCTTGGGGGTCATGAACTTCATCAATCGTCACACACACGTGGTAAGGTAATAAGGGAGCACCATGAATAGTTTGCAGTCCTTCAAGTACTCATCTGATAGCCACTACGTGTAGGGGATCCCCATCAACTAACAACTCATACTGACCACTACAGTCAATAGGATCTACAATAGAGCATGATCCTTTTGTGCTCACACGACGTCCTATTGGAGCTCTAGTGGGCCACCCCATAGTCGCTTGGGTCATGGACTACAACTTTTCTTTAAGCGCTCTTTGGATTTCTTTTTGTTCTTGAGCTACTCCATGAATCGTTGCTCCATAGATTGCATGCGTTGGTTGAGCCTTTCCTCCACTTAGAGCTCCATCTTCCTCAGTGCCTCTTGACTCATTGATTCACTACTTCGTTGTGTAGCGCTAAAGTAGTCCCAAAGACCAATCATACCTCCAACACCATGCACACGTCCTGGGTGTTCTGGCTTTTCAATGGTCATTGTAAGAATGTCACATCCCTACCTTGGCCAACAAAGGAATCCTAGTTTGTTGCTTAACCAACTCATCCTGCATATGATAATGAAGCCCACGCACACGAGTGACATGTTTTCCATGGGTCTTTGGTGACCTGTTTGAGGCATGGCACGCATGAACCAGCCAGTTAGCCTTCTTGGCTCGAAATAGGTCAGATTGAAGGCTCTTCTTCACCTATAAATAAGAGGGCTTCTATATTGTAAAAATTATTTTTGAGCTTAGTGAAATATTGTTTAACTTGTTTTTCAATCCTATTGCTCTTGAGTCCTTTTCGATTTTTATTTCTCTACTCTTTTTTCTAACTTCCTTTATTTGTAGAGGTTTTCTGAGCTGAGAGGTCCCATACACTTACCTTCCACCCATCTAAACACGTCAAACTCGTCCATTCTCTACAATTTCCGCTGCACTGGAAGTCTCTCTATCGTGAAGCTGCTGCTTGCTTGTTTCCAGCTGGAAGTGGCTTCCATCACTATCCATGTTAATTACTAAATCCTAGTTCCTGTACTAAAATCTCAAATACTGGTGTGGTTCTCAAACAACCATAAAACACTGCATCATATCAAGTTCAAATAATCCACAGCTCCTAAATAACCTATTTTAAATTCTTATTCTGCTTATAACCCTCCTTATCCTCTGTGGAATTGTAACCTGTCTATAGTTTTAGTCTCATGACCCATAAGCCCATCCCACTGTTAGATCAAAACTTTAATTATTTACTAATATTAGTATAATAATAATAAATATACAATATAAAATATATGTGAAGTCAAATTTTAATTTATTTTTTAATAAATAATATTTTTTTACTAATAATTTTATTATGAATATTGATTTAAAAAAAATTAAATAAAATTCACTAATAATTATTAATGGATAATGGTAAGTGCGGTTGGATGTTGGAATACTTTTACCCAATCAATTATTAAGTCACTAATAAAATACCAGTACTCAATATCTATAAGTATATCAATTAAGAATATTTATTTAATATCTATCATAAAAAATTTATATGCAAATATCACATATGAATTGTTTTGTTATTCCTAATCTTTTGTTATCCCTAATGATGTAATTATGTATGTATTAAAATGGTCACTAAATACAACAATTTCGAGAAAATTTTAAGATTTACATAATTTGTTAACCTACATTTAAATGCTTCACAGTGTACTGGTGTTGGACACCCATCTGTCTCTTTATGTTGATGTCTAATGGTTGCTGTAAAATAGGAGTTATGTTGAATAAAGAAAAAGGAAAATCATCTAAGTGTTAGTAAAACTATTATAGCTTCCAAAAAGATGAGGTTGTCTAATCCTTCTTGGCAGCCCAAAATTTTGATAGCATCTGATCTCACCTCCTAACCCAGCTGTCACAATTACCAAACCCCATGCCGTAGGAACAACCGTGGAGGAAATGTGGCCACTGTCCAATAATGAATAAGATGAAGAAAATGATCCACTTGAAGAAAGTGCATCACTAAACCTAGATGAGGATGATGCAGTTCTAAAAGAAGCACTAAATCCTGAATCTGTGCGAGAAAATGCTTCAAGGTCATCTTCCTCTGCGGTGTGGCAATTATCTTTCATTGGAGACTGAGGTATCGTTCTTTTACTGTTACCAAATGAATCTCCAAGTCCTGATTCTGCATGCAAATTTGCCGCAAGTTCTTCCCTAGGGGAATTTGAAGCTCCTTCTGAGTTAAGGCTAATACTTTTCCTGGGAAGGGGTGGAAGAGTTTTCTTACTACCATTTGCAGAAGATGGCGATGGTGTTTCTTCCCCACCAATAGAACCTCCCAGAGAACGTTTTGAATGCTTTTTGGAAGGCACTGGCACTAGCGGAGGATCACCTTTGACGGTACAATTCCATGGTATTGCTACTGAAACATCTTTGCAGTTGAAGTGCTCGTGAGCACGAGTAACTAGCATAGTTTTGAATTTTCCATTGCATGCACTTCTATGATCTTCATGCTTCCACACATATACTTCAGAATCTTCACTTGCACTTATAATATATCTTCCATCTGGACTAAATGAAGCTGCAATTTGACTGTTTGCATTACGAAAACCTGTTCATGTTCAACACCAATATTTTAAATCAACCTTTTTATGTTGCTGGGGCTGTGGAAATAGTTCTCATGCAAGAATTGATCATATCAGTGAAAAGGTAACTTCGGATAATGTTTTGCAGCACCTTTGTACTTTTGAACTACTTCTGAACCTTCCAATATTCTTATTCTTGAATCTGCTGAAGTTACAAGAATTTCTGATGGTTTGCCTGGAACAAACTGAAATGACAAAACGCCAATAATTAGATACATATACTTTTAGGATTACTCAGAACGAAACAAGTATGACCAATATATGGATATTAACTCACAGGAGGAGTTATTTTTACATTCGAGTCTGGTGTATTAATTTTTCAAAAAGTTAAATATGTTTTTAGTTTTCAAAAATTAGATTTAAAATTAAAATTTATTTTTATTCCAAATTTTAATATATTTTGGTCATTAAACTTTAAAAATAAATTAATATAATTCTTTTAATAAAACAACATTAATGTATTAAATAATATTCTAAACTAACATGTGAGATGTAATGTATGAAATAGTATTATTAAAGTATAATGCAAATTCTAGAAGAATGTAAAAGCTCCTTAGATAGAAGAATTGAAATGTAATATAAGTTCTAAAATATTGTAGAAAAGCCTAAGATAGGAAGAAAAATAAAAAATATTTTACGTAGGTAAAAATCTAGAACATTCCACATAAGTTGTGGCTAGTATGTTCTAGAATAATCTATGGGTTTATAAATACCCATGAACTCTACCATTTGATGCAAGATGTAGCCAACATCTACCATTTGTAAGAAGCTAACATCTACTACAACTAAAGACAACTACAACACTTCTTCCGACTACTACTTTCACATTCCACTATCTCCACATTTTCTCTACATTCAACTATCTCTACATTTTCTCTATCATCAACTATTCATTTCACAACCTCAAAATACTAATAGTGGTGTCAGAGCTACGTTCGATCATCTACTGGGCGTAGATAAAATGTTCAACTACCTCAAACAAAACTATAACTCATTCTACTACTTCCAAATATATTCTCAACACATGGCTACTACTAATCAAACATCATCAATTCCAATACCTATTTTCAAAGGAGAAAATTATGATTTTTGGAGTGTCAAAATTAAGACATTCTTCCGCTCTCAAGATTTATGGGATATCATAGAAGAGGAATTCACTATTCCAGAAGACACCTCTACTCTTATTGCAGCTCAAAAGAAGGAGTTGAAAGAAAACAAGCAGAAGGATTCAAGGGCTTTATTTGTTCTTCAATAAGCAGTTGATGACACAATTTTTCCAAGGATAATTGGTGCCACAAGTGCAAAACAAGCTTGGAACACAATACAAGAGGAGTTTCAAGGAAGTGACGAGGTACACAATGTTAAACTTCATTCTCAAAGGCGAGAGTTTGAATTATTAAGAATGAAAGAGTCTAAGACCATTAAAGACTACTATTCTAGAATAAAAGAAATAGTTAGTCAGATGAGAGCCTATGGCGAAATATTCTTGACAAAAAGATCGTTGAGAAAATTTTAATTTCTATTCCCCAAAAATATGATGCAATCGCAACTATCATTGAACAAACAAAAGATTTGACTACATTGTCAGTAACACAACTAATGGGCTCTCTTGAAGCTTATGAACAAAGATTGAAAATGCATGAAGAAGACTCGGTTGAAAATATTTTTCAATCAAAATGAAAATTACGGTCTCAGAAAAAAGAATATGAAGGAAATAAAAGTAGAGAAAAAATTTCTAGAAATAAAGAAAATTCTAGAAACTTCTCTATTACTTGTCAAGGAAAATATCCTCCATGTGGCATCTGTAAAAAGACAAGTCACTTGGAAAAAGATTGTTGGAATCATGAAAAACCTCAATGCAAGTATTGCAAGAAGTTTGGTCACATGGAGAAGTATTGTCGTAATAAAAATAGACATCAAGCAAACTTTGCAGAAGAAGATAATCAGGAGAAACTCTTATTCTATGCCAATCAAGAATCTCCTAGTGGAAAAGGGAGTTGGTACTTGGATAATGAATGCAGTAATCACATGGCAAAAGATCAGAGTATCTTCAAAGACATTGATAAATCTGTCAATGTCAAAGTTCGGCTAGGAAATGGAACCATAGTGGAGTCTCAAGGCAAAGGAATGGGGGAGACAAAGAAAGGTACGAAATTCATCAAGGATGTTTTCCCAATCTTAAAGAGAATCTTTTAAGTATTGACCAAATGATGGAGAATGGATATTCTCTTCATTTTGAGAAAGATACATGTAAAATTTATGATGGTAAAATGATAGAAATTGGCCAAGTAAAAATGGAGAAGAGAAATAGAAGCTTTCCTATAAGCTTCAAACCTGGAACTAATATTGCCATGAAGGTAGAAGTTGATGACTCATGGCTTTGGCATAGGAGATTTGGCCACTTCAACACACATGCCTTAAAGCTTTTATATCAGAAAAACATGATGAGAGATCTTCCATGCTTGAAAGAGAATAATGAATCATGCGAAGGATGTCTCCTTGGAAAACAACACCGATTACCATTCTCGACAGACAAAGCACGGAGAGCAAAAGACTTATTGGAGTTGATTCATTCCGATGTTTGCGGACCGATGAGAACACCTTCACATCATAACAATAGGTATTTCATCCTCTTCATTGATGACTTCTCTATAATGACATGGGTCTATTTCTTAAAGGCAAAGTCAGAAGTTTTTGGAGTATTCAAGAAATTCAAGGCCCTTGTCGAGAAGCAAAGTGGAAAACAAATAAAAGTACTTAGAAGTGATCGTGGCAAGGAGTACACATCTCGCGAGTTTGACAAATTCTTTGAAGATGAAGGCATAGAGCAACAACTTACAGTTGGATATACTCCACAACAAAATGGCGTGTCAGAGAGAAAGAATCTCACAGTTATGGAGATGGCAAGATCAATGTTGAAAGAGAAAAGTATGCCTAACATTTTTTGGGCTGAAGCAGTCTACACTGCAGTTTATATTCTAAACAGATGTCCAACTAAGGCAGTCCAAGACAAGACTCCTATTGAAGTTTGGAGTGGAAGAAAGCCATCAGCTAAACACCTACGAGTATTTGGATCTATCTGCTACATACATGTTCCTGATCAAAAGAGGCACAAGCTTGAAGACAAGACTATACAAGGAATATTTTTGGGATATAGCACACAGTCAAAAGGCTATCAAGTTTACAACCTACAAACAAAAAAGCTCATCATCAGTCGAGATGTTGAAGTTGATGAAAAGGCTTCTTGGAATTGGGAAGAAGAAAAAGTTGTTAAAAGCAACATTCTACTTCCAGTGCAACAATCTCAAGAAGAAACTCAAGAAGAGGCAGAAAATTCAGGTACACTTTCTCCACCTCCACAACAAGATTCTTCACCTGAATCTAGTCCAAGAAGAGTAAGATCTTTGGTAGACATATATGAAACTTGCAATATGACCATGATTGAGCCTAACTGTTATGAAGAAGCCTTAAAGCAAGAACTATGGTCAAGGCAATGGAGGAAGAAGATCAAATTGAAGATATGTTACCAAAGCCAAGATTTGAACTACTGTGCATAATGCTTGGAGTTATCGAATTTGCATTAAGGAGGAGTATTAAAGTGTAATGCAAATTCAAGAAGAATGTAGAAGCTCCTTAGATAGAAGAATTGAAATGTAATACAAGTTCTAGAATATTGTAGAAAAGCCTAAGATAGGAAGAAAAATCAAAAATATTCTACATAGGTAAAAATCTACTACATTCCACATAAGTTGTGGTTAGTATGTTCTAGAATAATCTATGGGTCTATAAATACTCATGAACTCTACCATTTGATGCAAGATGTAGCCAACATCTACCATTTGTAAGAAGCTAACATCTACTACAACTAAAGACAACTACAACACTTCTTCCAACTACTACTTCCACATTCCACTATCTCCACATTTTCTCTACATTCAACTATCTCTACATTTTCTCTATCATCAACTATTTCTTTCACAACCTCAAATTACTAACAAGTATAAACAGTTCAGGCGTAACTTCAAATGTAATTTTACGTATAATTTTTTTTTATTATTGACGAAAATTAATTTTGTATTTAAATTTAAAAATTAAAAACATATTTAACTTTTTAAAAGAAAAATGCTAAAATTTATATTTGTTTAGAATATTGTTTACTTTGTAACTATACGAGCCTTAACTTAATCTTCCCATAATGTACTTGTTTTCTCTCTTTTATTATATCTAACCATCTCTTGAGCAAGACTCTCAAAGATGAAAATTTATTAAAAAAATAAAAAAGAAAACAATTGTACAGACAAAAGGCCAGTAAATTTGTTTTCCCTGCATCAAATCCATTCTGGCTTGTGGCACATGAAAATAAGAATTACCTGAAAACCAGTGACTTTTCTTAGTTGGGATTTCTTTTGTGAAATCTCAATTGTTCCTGTTTGAGTTAGTTTGCAATCTGGTTTACCATAAGGAAATGGGAATTAACAGCTTGATATATTCAGTTTAAATGATTTATAAGATGTGTTAAATTTTTATTTAGATTACAAGATAGTTTCAATAGAGATAAAGATATAAAGAATAGAAGTCAAGTAGTTAATACCTTTTGTGCTATATGTACGACAACCGCCCTTGTGGGTACCAACAATAGCACCCTGAAATAATGAGAAAATATGAACAAAGATCAAATTAATGCATTATTAGTATTTGATTTTGTTTATCACGTTATTATCTAGGTTTAAATATGATTATTATGTGCACCCAAAAAGAGTTAGTTTCATCTTGTTTTATGGATTCCTTTCTCATCTTTTGCATATGCGTAGCTAATCTTTAATATTTAAAAAACTGTCTGTTTTTTATTTATTTTGGAGCTTTTAATGTTAATATTTTGAAATTTGCTGAGATGTTAACATTCTAAATCAATAGTTATGAGGATTTCACCAGTTTATAGGGTTTATAATTTAGATTCACCTTATTATAATTATGATATAGTTTCTAATTTTTTGACGTCTAAAGAAGTTTGTTTCGCAGAAGAATTGAAAATAGTCTTTTAAATGGTTTTAATATGTTTGATAAGAGTAAAGATTGTAATTCTGACGATAAGTCCGTTCAAGTTAAGAAAACCGGGTCAGAATAGACTAAAAAAAACTAATACTAAATCTTTCAAACTTTGTAAAAAGCACTAATGAATTTTAAAACCTTTTGCAAATTATATCTCTTAATATGTTGAAGAATTTGATTATTGAGCTTTAATTTATTAGTGGTATATTGGTTAATTTTTTTTCACCTATCACTACTTACATAGTTTTTCTTATAATAGGTATTTTTGTCTATACGTCCGATATAGATATATTTTTATGATAGGTTTGGTTAGATCTTTGTTGGAAATCCATCTCTTCTTGATTAACGGATACAATTCCATTGAAACTAATAAATGGTTTATTCTAAGGTCTTGAAATTATTTTTTTTTACTCTTAAGGGATGTATATTCATTTTTGGAAAGGTGAAGCACATCTAATATTCACTATCATTCTTTATCTAGAACTTCAAACTTTCACTATAAATTGTGGTTGTGAGAGATTTGGAAGTAGTTGAGTAGTCTAACTAATAAGTTGAAGAATGATAGTAAGTTAATAATTAATTGAGAAAGAAAAGAGAGTTTCTATAATTTATTAGTGAGATTGTTGTAAGTCATCTAAAGAATGAGTTTGCATGTTATCTTCTTGATAAGAGAGATGTTTTTGTAATCCTATTTTCATAGTTGAGATCTTATTATTACTTGATCATATTGTTTTTCCTTCTCACATTTTAAATGAGTTTTTCATATTAAAAATATTATCAGTTATTATCTTCTTTTATTTATTTTTTTCTTGAGCCTATTTTAAATTATACAGAGAAATCTTTTCACATATTTTGTTCAATTTCCCAACAATTCTCCAATGTTTTTTTTTTCTGTTCTTTTTATTTTTTTAATGAAATCTTCTGGAACATTAAAATCAACGAGTAGATTTCTTTTGTTCATTGTTAACATCAAGTTAATGGAACTACCTATTGAAACAACGATAAAATAATTTAGCTAAAGCTGATGAGTTAAACTTGAGAAACACCTGAATGAATTCTGCTTTTATCTATTGTGTTCTTCCTGTCTCAATCTAATTTTGATACCCTCTTTTACAGATATCTTTGTTTTATTTTTATATAAGAGAATTTTATCCCGTTTCGAGTTTTTAAGATATGTTAAATGAGAATTATCTGATATAGGGTTTGGTTATACTATTCTTCGAGAGCGTTATACCGAATGATACCTTTTGGTATAATGCTGTCGACCAGTAGTATTATCGAATGGTATCATTCGGTATAATGCTGTCGACCAATAGTATTATCAAATGGTATATCTGTTATCATTCTTTAAGAAATTATGGAGAAACTACTACTGTATTTAAATAAATCTGATTACAACCAATAAGAAATTCTAAGAAGAAAACAATACCTGACCGTCAGGTGTAAACGACAATGCAGTAACCATGTCATTGATATCAATCCAATCCACAACATGGCGTTCAGGAATGCTCCATAATCTAACCCTAGCGTCCAGCGAACCACTTATGAAAACATCATCTTTGAGAGGATTGAATTGTATGCAGGTTACTGCAATATCCATATATAACTAAATATGCATAAAAATCATAAAGAATATTAAAATCGTGCTCCAGAGGCTCAAACATCTCACTCTCACCATAGTCACTGTGGGGAAACCTGTACAAGCAAGTCCTAGTCTCCAAGTTCCATAATCTGACCGTTTTATCCATTGAAGATGAGAGAAGTAGCTACAGTTCAAAATTATAACCCATCAAATTTGAGGTTCTAATTATCTTCTTGCATGCAATAATACACCATGAATTTTGTATCCTAAAAGATATTTCACATGAATTTTAGACGATGATGATGATAAATTCTTTTTACTATTTTTTTTACTATTTTAGACGATGTTGGAAAAATGTTGTAACATATCATTTTCTTTTATTTATTTAGTTTTTTAAGTTATTTTCAAAATGAATTTATTCGTATTTGATTATTTTTCAACGTTGCTCAATATTATTTATAATAAAGTAAACGGATTTTTTTTAATTCTGTAGGGTTGGCTAAGGTTATTATTTTTTTGAAAAAAGTAAGTTTCTGATTATTTTAAAACTAAACAGTTTTTCTGTTAGTTATTTTAATTAATTTTAGAAAACTATACCCATTTTGTGATTTTGGTCATCTGTCTAGCAGGAAGCATGAAGGTGCAAGGAGTACCTTAGATCGCGACCATGACAAATCTAAAACATCATCCAAATGTCCTTGGAAAGTGCAGAAGGGTTTGTCGGACAGTGAGAAGACAGTTTCAGGAACATGAACATAGTCAGGAATGGCGGGGCCCTTTTTGGTTCCGAATTTGCCCTTCTTCTTCTTGTCAGCCGCCGCCGGAGAGAAAGGCGAACCGTCGTTGGAGGCAAGCAAGGAAGGGTGAATAGGTGTGAAACTCCCCTCGTCGATCCTCAACGACATAAGCTCACACTCCTGCACTTCCCACACGTGTATCACCTTGTCCTCACCTGCACTCGCCAGAAACCTCCCATCCAAACTAAACCTAATCGTCCAAATCGACCCGTCGTGCCCCTGAAGCTCCTGACACAGATGCAACGCCGAAACCTCCTTGTGCGACTTCCCGCTCTGCCGCACTCGCACCCACTGACTCTTCTCCGCCGCCGCCGTTGCGGCGGCTGCGTTACCAACAGCCTCTCTCTCCCCAATGAACCCACTCGCCACACCTTTTATGTTCTTCAGAAATGCAACCCCTCTTCTCTTGCTCATCCTCAAACTTCTTGAAATGTACGAACTCGAAGTCAGCTTCCGCGACAAATTCTCGTTCCTCGTACTGCGTCGCATAAGCTCGTTAACCACGCGCGATTTCCCCACCGTCTTTTCAAACTCATCCATAGTTAACTGCCTCCCCGTCTGTAAATCACTCAGCCTGTTCCACGCACCGCTTTCGGTGCATTCGTTCACAATAAACTCCTTCCCCGTGTCCAAGTTCTTTATCAGGAAAAACGCTCGCACTCCCGAATCCTCAACTTTCGCGCTTTTCGGCTTGGACTGCGGTGCTTCGTCGGAATCCCTCAACACCGCTCTGTTTCTCGTTCCCGGCGGAGCGCGGTGGACGAACACCTCCGTCGCGGTTCTCGTCAACCTCTGCTTCGAACACTTTCCGATGAAATGTTCTCTTCTCGACCTCTCCAACGAGAACAACTCGATGTCTCCCTCGGATCGCGAACGAACAAGAACTAATTGATGAGAGGAGTTCTCTGAAAACATCTTCTCTGTCGAAACGGCAACGGCTGTCGTTGTCTCAGAAACCGGCATCGTTGAATCAGTAATCGGCGTCGTTGACACGATAGGTGTAACGGTAACGGGATTAGCGCAAGTAGACGGAAGTGTTGATTTTTCGGAGGAAATGGAGTTGGTGGGCTTTGAAACTGATTGACCGAGTTCCACGGGCGTGGTTTTCGAGAACTCTTTGTCGTCGTCCAGACCCATGCCGTGGAGCAAACGCTTTCGGCGCTCGTCAATTGAGATGGGGGCCGCCATCCATACGCCGTAATCTTGAGCAGCATCCATCGTGGGAGAAAGGCTGTTTCGACGCGAGGGAGCGGAGGAGATGGCTGAGGCGAAGGAAAGGCGGGGGTCGTCGAAATCGTCGTCGTCATCGTCGGAGGAGGAGGCCAGGTCGAGGGGGGCGGCGGTGGAGAGGCGGCTGTATGACTCGAAGAAGGCATCATCGTCGTCAACATCGCCAAGGCCGTCCCAGTCCATCGTCATCGTTTTCCGGCGTCCCATGGCGGTGCATTGGCGCGAAAACAGGGGTTGGGGATGGATGTGGTATCTCTGGAGTGAAATCTTTTTTGTTTTTTTTGGTTTGGTGTTGAATTTTTTGTTTGTGGCTGCGTGTCGGTGTTTGGGGCAGAGGAAGTGAAGAGAGAAAAAGAAGGAAAGAAAGACAGGTTGATTACCGTTATGGATTTTTGGGGGCAAAGAAACGGTCAACGGATTCCATGCCTCATTCTCTGTCTTTTCTAATGTCTTCACTTTCAAAAATGAAAAATAAAAATTTATTTCATCACTTAGGATACTAAGTGTAATGGTACGAAGATTTTATAAAGCTATTTGACAAGCTAGGTCCATTGATCCAAGGACACTTGAACCTTGGGAGAGGCTCTTTCCTTGCAAGCCAGATTTCATTTCACAGATTCCTCTCTCTAGAACAGAAACTTTGCCCTAACTCAAGTGCTCTGACTTCTCTCTAGGTTTCCAGTCATTTCCACCGATTGAATCATAATTTGGTGGTGTTTTCTTGTTCCTGGAGTCAAGAGCTACGAAACCATCTGATTGGTTTTGCGTTCCAGCGGGTAAGTAGATTTTCCCTCTTTCCCTTCACTGTTCTTGTCCTAGGTTGTACCATTTTCTGATTTCTTGTGCCCTGTGTGATTTTATCTTTCATTCTCTGTTTATTCCGACTCAAAGAGCTAAAGTCTAGCACCTATTTGGTGATTTATAGGTTCTGTACAGTTTCGCACGGTGTAGGGGTACTGTTAGAGCATCTGTGAACTGTGTTGAGCAACCCACCAGGTGAGGGGAGCTAATTATTTTTCTTTGAATTTATTGCTTGAATCTGATGCATGTTGAATTTTGGACTGTCGTGCGATTTTGTACGGTATTTTGGATTTTTAGTATATAGGATGGTTTGAATTGAACTGGTGTACTCTTCTGAAACTGTGTTATAACTTTTATTGTATCACTAGTGCAGCGAAGGGCTTTTACCGCGGTTCATTTTCACTATACGTCGCGGTTCTTGAACCGCGGCATATTCAGCCGCGGTAGTAAGTCAGACACTTTATACCGCGGTTCGAACCGCGGTATATAGTCTGCGGAATATGCCGCGGTTGTCTAGGGAACCGCTGCCTAAACCCTAAAAAAAATTTTAAAAAAAAATTAAAAAATGCACTATATGCCGCGGTTGAACCGCGGCATATAGGCCGACGAATATGCCGCGGTTGAACCGCGGCATATAGGCCGACGAATATGCCGCGGTTAGTGTCAAAACCGCGGCCATATGTCTCGTTTGTGAAAAAAAACGAAGCACTATATGCCGCGGTTGTGGTTAGAACCGCGGCATATTCCCCTGCAGTTTTTTAAAATTGCAGGTCTGTTTTTGTGATATCCATTACCACAAAAACAGACCTGCATATAAAAACATTTACAGAAATTCAATTTCAACATAACAAACACATGTTCAAATGTATTTCAACATCAAATAAAGTAGAGAGTCTAAGAAAATTCTATCTAATCAAATGCATTGTTTAAATCTAAATCTAAGAGCTATTGTATAATCTAACTATATACTTCGCAGCATCGTTCCTAATGAATAGTAGTGACTTCTCAGGAACTGGTGTAGTAGTCTTGAATCTCTGCAAAAGACAATTCATTTTAATTAGTGTATATGAATTCAACATTTGTTAAAAAATCAAAATTTGTTAAAGTTAAATATTACCGTTTCCCAGCTTCTTGTGATGTGAGAACGAACAATATGGGTCATCCAATACATTACATAGTATCCACACTCATATGACCCATTTTGTCTGTTACACTACAATATATCATCACAGTTGATAATAGTTAGTGAATAACATTTGTTATAAAACAATTATAACAAAGTCAGACTTTAGCATATGTCAAACCTTGAGAGAAATCCAAGCAATCTTTCTACTCTTAGCAATTGATCTCCCGTCCATCATCATACTTGCTGGAATAGAACTGTATATAAAAAAATGTTTTAGCATTCAGTTATATAACAAAGAAAGTCCAAACATTGAGGTTCTTACCAATCAATTGCTTGTCTGAGTTGTGTGGGAGGAGGCCTGTGCAATGAGCAGAACCACAAAGCATAGTTGTCTTGCACAGACATAACAAGAAGTTGCCAATGGCGCCTGAAATTCATAATAACGTAACTATTAAATATTAAAATCACATATGGAACATTATTATGTTAACAAAGTTCACTTACCCGGATATATAAGGCAAAAAGTATATTTTCTTGCCCCTTCCAAAACTTCTTATCAGACTCATGTTGATATGGTCAAAATCATTTGATTCATGAATTTCTTGGGGATCAATGAATCCATAATCATCAGAACGCCCCAACTTATTAGCGACCCCAAACATATACCTGAAATCAAAAATTAACTTTGATATAAGGATACTTGATATATAAATCAATTTTATATATAAATAATTGGTCATAGACTTACATCGTCCATAGTTGAATAATTGAAATATTCAACTCTTGTGTTCCCGACGCAAGCTCACGGACATCTTGGCTATTAAGGTATATTGGGACCTCAGAGCCATGCCCAAATACATTAGCATCATACTGAACCTCCAAAGGCTTATCATCAAGGATGTCAGCAAGTAGATGCAATGAAGAAAGAGGGTCATCCTCAGATAGAGGAATCTTCTGTTGTTCCTGCGTCTGTTGTTACATGAAAAGATAAGATAAGTTTTGACATCAAAAACCTTTAAAATTGAGAAGTGTAAAGAAGAATTTCATACCGAGGGGTCAGAAACTGGTTTAACCAAAAATTTAGGCCAAGTGATAAACGACTTATATGCTTGTTCCACAGTGAAAATCTCTTCCGTGGACAGTGGAACCGAGGCATCTGGCATGATCATTTCATCCACTGAGACCTTCACCTCATCCTCTAATAGTTGCATACCATGACATACAGTCGCTGACCTAAACTCTGTTCCACGAGCTACCAGCACCATCTCATCTTCTTCTAAAATGTATAGCAGACATGGACTACCATCGTCCATGTCATCCTCTGGGATGGCTGATGCGGAACAACTTCCTTTGCCGCTTCTCCCTGTCAGAGTAAATGTTAGATTATACAAGAGATAGAAATAATTGCACATAAATGTTTATTAAGTTTACCTGTGGGAGGGGGAGGGACCACATGTTCCTCTATAGGAGACTGCATCGGGCGCATGCTCTGAAACTGCTCCTGGTAGAGCATCTGGAATTCAGCCCTCACCTCGGCCCTGATCTCCTGCATAAGGTCTTGTCGGACCTTTTTTGTGATCTCTTCTGTCATCCTTTGTGTATCGCTGTACGAATATGAAGGCTGACGAGAAGAGCTCCCAAAATAATCCGTAATGCCTACTCCAGGACCTGCAGCACGTACACGTCCAGGGTGCTCAGGTCGTCCAATTGCAGCAGCAAGAATATCCTGGCGACCCTCTGGAGTGAATTGGCCTTGGGAGCTCTGCTCAACCAAGGCGTCCTGTAACATTACAAAACACCATTATTCTTTAAATAGTTTAATGTAGTATGTATAATGACAATATTTATTATTTTAGGAACAGTGATAACTTACAATTTTTTCAGAAATCTCTCGTGCAGTGTCGGAAGAGTAGGTGCCCGATGGTCGCATACGGGCCAACTTCCATTTCTCATGTCTAGACGGTGGAGAAGGAGGCTGAGGAGGGCTACCACTCTGAGATGGTGGTATAGCATCTGCCTTTTGCTTGAGGATTTTCTCCTCAAGCTTCCTATACCCACCACGAGATAATAGGTGGGGGTTTTTGTTCTTAGCACTTGTTCCTTGTGCTTTGCTTCTAATTGCCTGTCACATACACATTAATTAATGAGTTCATATGATATATATTTGTTAATGAGGAATTGAATAATATGAACTACACTAACCTGCCATTCCTCTGACATCCGACTCTCTTTAAAAACCCGCCAAGTCTCCTCATCAATGGACTTATATGCATTACATGGAGTTTTATGTTTAAGGTGTCCAAAGATGTACCTTGATGTCAACTTGCTTTTAAAGTTTCTGAAATTTTCTGCAACAGTTGACAAACACTTATTTCTAAGTGTTGGGACATTTGGAATGTCAAATGTCATCTGAAAAAAACATAATAAAGTTGTATTAGTACAAAATTATCAATATAAACAAATTATAATTCAAATGCTATTAACTAACTTACCAATATATCTTGCCAAATAATGTTCCGATCACCCTCGGACACATGATCAAAAGATGGAATGAGAATGCTAATCTTATCACGTGCCACTACTCCAAGGTATGATCGGAAGTCATCTGCATAGGGGCCAGTTGCCACACCCGTGGTGACATTCACATTCACCGGAGTTCTTTCACCACTATTTTTCCTGATTAATAGTTGTTTCATCCTAGTGGGTCCTCTAGTGGATCTGGGTGGGGGAGCCTCATCCCCTGAAGAATGTGGATGATCAGCCATATATCTGTCAAAATAAATAACAACATTAAATTTTCTTTCAAGACTTATGTAATATCATATAAATTAACAAAACATGTAATAGTATCCAAATTGAAAATTCATACATAAAGATATGGATTCATCATATGTATATTCCTCATCATGATCTGACCGAATTGCATGTACATCATCGTCAACTACAGATTGGTCATCCAACTTTGTTGTAGTTTGAAATGAATGGTTGTCAGCAATATCAATATTAATTAGATTGTCTTCGTTAACTTCAATTTGTTTTTTGCCTTGAAGAGCAACATACCAATGGTCAGACGAAGGATCTTTGACATAAAAAACTTGAGATGGTTGATGTACCATGATAAACGGTTCGTCTCGATAACCCACCTTGCGAAAATCAACCAGTGTCATACCCGAGTCATCTATTTTCACACCACTCTTATTGTCAAACCACTTACACTTGAACAATGGAACGGAAAACTTGGTGTAATCAACCTCCCATATCTCTTCTATTATACCATAATATCTCATTGATCCAAGTACAGGAGATTGATCTTTTGATGTGGAAAATTGAAGTGACTCAGCTTCTAAACTGACTCCACTATTTTGTACTGTGCTTTTATCATCCAAAGTCTTCGTATAGAATGTGCAATTATTGACTTCATAACCTGTACAACACACGACATCAAACTTCAAACCATTTGCAAGCCACAATAAAGTTTCAGAAGAATGTGGCTCTTTGTCAATTTCAGATTTGAACCAAGACATAAATGTTTTGTTATGCTCCATCAATTGCCATTTCTCTGATTGTCTTGGATTTTGATTCTTAACAATGGCTTTGTGTGCTTCCAAAAAAGGGATCACCTCATCTGTGTTGTTCAATATATAAAGATGCGCTTGCAACAATTCTTCGCGATCTTTTGTCACCACATTGACACCTCGGATGCTTTTACTTGTAGAAAATTTATTCAACCATGCTGTGCGAGGAACTCCTATTGGATTCGTTGATGTCATGTAATCTGAACAAAACTCGATACTTTCTTCAGCAATATACCTTTCAATCATCGAACCTTCAGGATGATATGGATTTTTAACGTACCCTTTCAAAATCTTCATATAACGCTCAATAGGATACATCCATCTTAAGTATACCGGTCCGCACAACTTGATTTCTCTAACCAAATGAACAAGTAAATGTACCATGATGTCAAAAAAAGATGGAGGGAAAAACATCTCTAGTTGACACAAGATGATAACAATCTCGCCTTGAAGTTCATCTAACTTTGTAGGATGGATGGCTTTACTACATATTGACGAGAAAAATGAACACAACCTGTTTATGGTGTGCCTAACATTTTTGGGCAAAATTCCACGAATAGCCACCGGTAACAACTGTTGCATTAAGACGTGACAATCGTGAGACTTCATGCCAACAAGCTTTAAGTCCTGCATTGACACTAAACTCTTCATATTTGAAGAGTATCCTTGTGGTACTTTGATACTCTTTAAACATACACAAAAACTTATCTTCTCTTGTCTAGACATTGTGTAACATGCAGGGGGCAAATAAGTACGTTTACCAATCTCCTTCGGTGCCAACTCTTCTCGGATATTCATGTCAACCAAATCCAAACGAGCATTCACTCCATCTTTTGTCTTTCCCTGAATGTTGAGTAATGTACCAATCAAGCTATCACACACATTCTTTTCTACATGCATCACATCTATGCAATGTCGAACATCTAACTTTGACCAATATGGAAGATCAAAGAATATTGATTTCTTCTTCCAAGGGGTCGTTACAGATGACTTCTTCGATGTTTTCCCAAATACATGATGTATTTTATTAACTTTTTGAAGAACTTCAAGGCCAGTAAGTGGATTTGGTGCTTCGTCCCTCTCTTGATCTCCATTGAATGCTTTTTTTAACCTTCGATATGGATGATTACGTTTTAGAAATCTCCGATGACGCAGATACACCGTCTTTCTTCCATGTTTCAATTGATGAGCTGCAGTGTTTTCTTCACATATAGGACACGCTTTATGACCCTTGACACTGTATCCTGACAAATTACCATAAGCAGGAAAGTCATTAATGGTGCAAAATAACATTGCACGCATCATAAAAGTCTCTGAAGCGAATGCATCAAATATTTCAACCCCGTCAACCCACAAAACCTTCAAGTCTTCAACTAGTGGGCTTAGATAAACATCTATGTCATTTCCAGGCTGCTTTGGACCAGATATCATCATAGATAACATCATGTACTTCCTCTTCATGCACAATGCAGGAGATAAGTTGTAAATTATCAATATAACTGGCCAACAACTGTGATTGGTACTCAGATTACCAAATGGGTTCATTCCATCAGTGGCTAAACCAAGCCTAAGATTTCTACACTCTTTACCAAATTCGGGGAATTGTCGATCAATATTTTTCCATTGCTTTGAATCAGCTGGATGACGAAGCAGCCCGTCAATTTTTCTCTCATCTGCATGCCATCTAAGATTTTTAGCATCTTTGGGATTCGCAAACAAACGCTTAAGTCTGGGCACTATTGGAAGGTACCAAACTACTTTCAAAGCAGATCCATTTTTTTCTATCTGACCATTATCTTCACTATTGTTTTTTGACTTGTATCGTGATAAGCCACATTTTGGACACTTTGTCAAAAATTCAAACTCTTTCCTATACAAAATGCAGTCATTGGGACAAGCATGTATCCTTTTATACTCCATACCCATTGGACAAAGAATTTTCTTCGCATCATAATTACGAGTGGGCAGTGTATTTCCATCTGGCAACATTTCATTCAACAACGTCAACAGTTCTGTAAAACTCTTATCAGTCCATCCATTGCTCGCCTTCAAATTCATGAGCCTTAACACCGCTGATAAACGTGTGAACTTAGTTGAACCGACATACAAAGGTGTTTCTGCATCAGTCGACATCGTCTCATACACATGAGCTTTGGCAAAATTTTCTGCTCCAACATCGCGGATCATGTCCTCCAATTTGTCTTCATCCGATCGATCTTCTTCCATGGTGGAATCAGTAACATTTACACTTTGAGAGTCAGTGGGAAAATCCATTTCTTCGCCGTGCCAGATCCATGTTGTATAGCATCTTAGAAAACCATCACATATAAGATGTTCTCTAATTTGAGTTGCGTTCAACTTTCTCCCATTCAAACAGTTCACACAAGGACATCTAAACTTCACTTCATCATCAGTTCTCCCCTCATTACGTTGCGCAAATTGTATAAATTCTCTACACCTCTCTCGTACTCAGCACTAATACGTGGTAAATTAATCCAATTTCGATCCATATTCCTAAATATTACATAAAAAGATAAGCTACTAAAAATCAAACTTCCAATTACATACAAGAACTACAACACACATTACCAAAACTATAGCAAAAATCATACCATACATTACCAAAACTATAACAATTTCATGCATTATCAAAATTAAAGCAAAAATTATACCATACATTACCAAAACTATAGAAACTTCATACATTACCAAAATTATAGCATTATGTAAAAACTAATGAAGAAACCACGTTAAAGATGCAAAAGGGCATAAATACCTGGAAGAGGAACGGCGAAAACGCTTGGTGCAAAAAAAACGAAATCGCAGCGGAGAGGGAATGACGCGTTTCAAACGATTTTGATCGGCTAAAACTGTTTTTTCTCGTCAACAATCAATAATGACCGAACAATATGAAGTTTAAACGGTGAAAAATGATGAATCGGAGATGAACAGAGTCGGAGGGAGAAGAAAAACGCGAAACAGAGACGGGCACGCGAAGAAGACGACACTGTTCCAAGTTTTGTTTTTTAACTCTGAACGAGGGAATCTACCGCGGTTCCCTACTTAACCGCGGTATAATATGGGTATATGCCGCGGTTTAACCCCCAACCGCGGCATATACTGATTAAAAAAATTATCCGAAATGGCATTTTTGAAATTATTTTCAAACTATATGCCGCGGTTCAGCGGGCAACCGCGGCATATACCTCGAAATATTTCAAATTAATATTAAATTAATTTCAGATGGGAGAATATGCCGCGGTTGCTCGTAGAACCGCGGCATATACCCCTGTAACGTGCTCAACACAACTGCCCCCCAACTGCCTTTTGGGGAATTTCAGAAGTTACAGGGGGTATATGCCGCGGTTCTCTGGGGAACCGCGGCATATACCCCCTGTAACTTCTGAAATTCTCTGACTGGCAGAGAAGTTGAGACGTTACAGGGGTATATGCCGCGGTTCCCCAGAGAACCGCGGCATATACCCCCTGTAACTTTTCGAATTCTCTGACCCAGTCAGCACCTGCAATAAATTGGCAGGGTATATGCCGCGGTTGTGCAGAGAACCGCGGCATATACTCTGTTATTTAATTTTTTATTCATACGTGGCGTCAAAGGCAATGGTTGACTGGGGTATATGTCGCGGTTCCCCGTAGAACCGCGGCATATAGGTTCGTTTTATTTACAAAACTGCCACCGCGCACCATTATGCTGCGGTTTTCGTTGAACCGTGGCATAATGTGCGCTGTAAAAACCCTATTTTTTACTAGTGTATTGGGTGTTATAATTGAAACTGTGGAATTGTGCATGTTGTGATATGATTATTTTAATCTGTTTCGAATGAGTTGGTTGGTTGAAATTGTTCTGGTTTGAGGGTTTGGAGTAAGATTCTGTAATGGCATTGATCTGGATAGTAAGTAGGTATACAGACATTGTTTTAGATTACCGTGAGAGGAAATAATATATATATATATATATATATATATATATATATATATATGTATTATATTTTTATGAATCTATCAAAAGAATAAGATGCAAGTTGTTTTCTTTCTATTTTTTATTTATTATTTCATTCAGTATATTAAATTTGCAGTGATAAAATTGTTTTAGTTTTCAGAGATCATGCTATTATTATTTTTACATATAATCCATAATTTTTATCTTATTGTTTGGTATATATTACTGTTTGGTAATAACATGACAATATCGTCTATTAGAGATGATTGAAATTGGTTGTGGAGCATGTTCTGTTATATATGATTTGATATTTAAGGCTTAAATATGCGGTTTGATTATAATTCAAAGGTGTGTGAATTGGGAAAGACTGAAACAAGATTTCATGGTTGCTTATGGTAGTTTCAAATGTAGAATCTCTTGGTGAGATTCTTAGTGTTTTAAAATGAAGAGTAGGGGCTCAGCCTTGGGAGTCATTCTAACGCTCCAATGGTCAATCATACTCACTTAGAGAGGTTGAACCATGTGGTGAGGAGTAGCAGGAAATCCTTAGTCTTGGGGGCTCCCAGTATGCCTCAAGGCGCGGAACGGACTAACCTCGTGAGTGTGGCAGGGTGGGGAACCCAAGTTTCATAAGTCACCATGGGTGCAAGACTCGCCATAGCCCGACTATCATTTTAAAGTCTGGACGAGTCAAGTCTAGAAATTAACATGCTTAGGTTGTATTTCTGAAATTAATTGGTGTGTGTTATTTCTTGTATGTATATGCTTAAATTGAGTTGCATGATTTTATATAATTAGCTCACCCTTCCTTGTTTGTGTTTGTGTTTGTTGCATGCTTTTTCTTTTGCAATGATCATCTACTTGGATGTGAGCAGAGGAGAATGAGGCCTCAGTGGAGAATGTCCTGGAGGGGAATGAGGAAGCAACTTCTTAGTCTCTCTAGGAATTCCATAGCTTTCCTTGTATCTGAACAATTCCAGTTCTTGTATTTTGAAGTACTTTAGTATTCCACGTTTTAAAAATTTCTTCTACATTCCGGATTACTGTAATCCTTAAATTTTAATTTCTTAGAACCTTATTTGCTATTTTATTATTCTAACTGTTTTCTATTATCATCTGTGTTGACGTCTTAATTTTATACTTGCATGAAGTATAATATTGGGATGTCACAGTAAGCAATTAAAAAATTATCTCTCATCATTTTAACATAATTTCAATACTTTAAAATGTGAATAAGTAATTAATTTATTATTATTTTTACTAATATTAATAATAACAATTATTAAATAGGATAGGTCGATTTGTCTACCCCTAGAATAATATTAATAATAACAATAATAATAATTATTAAATAAAAAACAAAAAAGTAAATTAAAATAAAAAAATTGAAAAAAATCTGTTAAGCTTCTTTATTTTTTTTATAAATTTTTGCAATTTAATTTATTCTTTTATTTTTTATAAGAATAATAATAATAATAATAATAATAATAATAATAATAATAATAATATGGTTTAAACTCTCATTTGGTCCTCATATTTGTTGGTCAATCTCAGGTGAGTCATTGTTTTTTTTCGGTCTCAATTGGGTCCATAAACTTGTAAAATTAAGTCAATTAAGCCATGTCCGTTAAGTTTTCACTAACGTCCTTTACAGTTGGTGACGTGGTGCCTGAACACCATGCCTGAACACCATCTCCGCACATCACCATCAACACGCATATGGAGAGAAAACCAGACCGCAAACATCTTCTCAATCGCGACCTCCATCATCAATCTCATGCAACCATGGCAGCTTGCACCTCTATTCGAAACCTACATACAGATTCGAAACCCCAATCACAAAGAGGAAACCCTATAATTTTAACATAAACCTTCATCATCAATCTCACGCAACCATGGCAGCTTGCACCTCTATTCGAAACTTGCACACATATTCGAAACCCCAATCACAAAGAGGTAACATAAACCAATTAAATTTTGCCATTTCATAATCTTTTAATTTAAATAAAAATTCTTCGTATTCAAATAGTACACATCAACATATTAAGTGGACACCATGTCAGCAACTGTAAACGGCGTCAGTGAAAACTTAACGGACAGGGCTTAATTGGCTCAATTTTACAAGTTTATGGACCCAATTGAGACCGAAAAAAAAATGATGACTCACTTGAGATTGACCAACAAATATGAGGACTAAATGAGGGTTTAAACATAATAATATTAAAGGTTAAATATGTTTTTAGTCTCTAAAGTATCAAGCGAATTTGTTTTTAGTCCCTTTTTCAAAGTAAGGTACATTTTAGTCATCCTTCTTAAGAAAACTTTAATATTTGATCCTCCAAAACTAACAACGTTAAAAACCAGCTGATGTGGCTAACGTTTGGTCACGTGTGTTCACATCTTTCCTTCCTGGCGCGTTAGAAGAGTCTTGCCTCGTTCGGAAATGAGATGGCGAAATTGTAGAACTTCTCCGGCTTGAGATTCGCGTCGGAAGCTATATCTGATAGGTACCCGTCGATGAGTTTTCCAACGAGCATAAGCGCCCGCAACCTCGCTGCTGCAGGGTCTTCGTTCGATGCGGCGTTTCTTGCCTCTAAACTTTCCAGAAAATAACTCAAAATCCTCTACACGCGTCGAGTGTGGCTTCTTCGAGCTTTAGTCCTATCTTCTTTTCCAACGCGTCTCTGCAGGCTTCGGAATTGCTCCGTATATTCGCCATTCGTAACAATCCGAAAAAACCTTATCGTTGTTGAGACCTTCGAACTCTTTTGAAGCGGGAAGATTCAAAACCAGCGTCTCTAGAAGCTCCTTCTCAACGTTAGATCTTCAAACCAAGAATCGCCGTTACCGGCGCCGACCTTTCTTCTTCATGCACCACCAATTCCATTCCAGATTACCTATTTGGAAGCAGTAGTGGCGTCACTCACCGGTCATACGAAGCTCTGGAAACTACAGAATCAACGAACCTCTGCGTGATTCCGAGCATTTTCGACATAGGCATCAAGGAGTCACAAGATTTTAGGGTTTTGACAGAGTCCTTGAGACTCTTGAGCACGTGCTGCGAGAGGAACCTCTCGGTCTTGGAAACGAGGTTGTCTTCGGAGTAATCTTTTGTCATTTCGAGAAACTCGCGGGCACACCGAAGTGCGGCCACATTGGACGGGGAGGGGTTGATCTTGCCGCCAGAACAGAATTTGGCGGCCATCTCAAAGGCCTCAGAGCCGTCGGAGAAGCCCATGAATGTTCACTTTCTACCAACGTGTCAAGAGTTACGAAGGAAAGCTGTGAACACGTGGCCAGATGTTAGCCACATCAACCGGTTTTTAACGCTGTTAGTTTTGGAGAACCAAAAATTAAGGTTTTCTTAAGAAGAAACACAAAATGTACCTTACTTTGACAGAGATACTAAAAACAAATTCGCTTGATAGTTTAGGAACTAAAAACATATTTAACCCTAATATTAATAATAATAGTAATATTTTAATATATCAAATTAAAATTTAATAAATATATATTTAATTTATTATTTTTTATATAAATTAATATATACTAATATTATAATTTATAAAATATTATTTATTTAATAAAAAAATTAAAATACATTAAAAAAATTAAAAACAATAAAATTTAAAAAATATGTTAACTATATTTCAAAACTCGATTAAAGTTAATTAACATTTTACAATATATAATCTAATATTTTTTAATCATAGAAAATTAATATATATTAACCGATTTTCCAAATACCCAGTTAACATATGTTTTAATTTTTTTTGTTTTTAATTCTTTTAATACTTTTTATTTATTTTTATTTAATAAATAATATTTTATAAATTAAAATATTAATTTATATTAAATTATTTATAAAATATTAAATTAAATAAATATTTTTGAATTTTCAAGTAAAAAATAAAATTAAAAAATATGTTAACGAGATTTGAAAATCTAGATAACAATGAGTGCATGTTTATGCTTCATTTAGCCTATAATATTTAATTCTTGGTTTTTGTAATTTAATAGAATATTGTAATTATAATTTATTATAATTGAGTTTATTTAGCTTGAGATACAAAAACATGTTAAAAATAACTTTTAGTTGCATAAATGTTTTTTAGATATTTTGAAGTATTTTAGTGCGACTGTAGTTGTAACACCATCATATCTTAGATGTCACGTGTTATTAAAAATCGGTAAAATTCAACATGATACATGCATATTGATTATATCAACTATAATCAAACACAACAAGATACATATATTCTGATTATACCAACCATAATCAAACACACAACAAGATACATACTTTTTTATTATATCAATCATAATCAAACACCCTATACAATAGTAATAACAACAGGTTTCATAATCCTCTAACATAAATAATTTAATGATATTAAACTACTTGATCCCCGATCCTTAAACTTCGATCATCAATCCATGATCTCTAGCCCTTGATGTCATCACTAACATCTCACACATAGACCCTTGGTCTATCCACTAATTAGCTCCCATGCTAACTACTTACTATAACCATTATAGTAAGATCATTATCAACATAACATAACATAACATAGAGCATATCCAGTACCATGATCATCATCATAGATACACCACCATCATGACTATCCAAGTCATGAACAACACCATGAGCATCACCGACCATAATACCATAGTGAAAAGAGTTCATCTCACTCGTATACCCTACCTCATTGACTGTAGTCGCTCCTACTGCCCACCTGTAGCTTCCTCTATAGGACATTTGTAGCCTTCCTTACAAATCATATCCTTCCAATGTGTAACACCCGAATATTTTAAAGGGTATTACTGATAGTAGAGACTAAATTAATTTGATATCTCATATAAACAATCAAACTTTGTTTCAATTACTTCAAAGTACAATACCAAACTTACAAACTTTAAACAATATAGTCTTCACCATTGAAATTTCAACTTATAAATTTTACACAACATAATCTTCCCAATACAAATTTATTCTTTTTACAAAAATCCCTGAAAGTTTTTCCCCGCATCTCTCTCATCTCTAAGCTTTTTCAACCGCATCTGCAACATTATCTAATCACATATAACATGAGTTATATGATCATAGTACAAACAAATAAGGGTAAGCCAACCATATCATAAAATCATTAAACTTGTAACAAAAATATTAAAATCAGGTATTTCTGCAATTGATAAAATATCATTATTCCGATGTCATTAATTCATCATTATCAAAATCATCTTTCTCATTTCCATAAATCTTACAAGTGTACCATGCTTACTCATGAAGCCTTATGGTCAGACCGCTCTCTGCCTGCTTCCTTAAGCCTCACTTACATACTATGTCTTACTTTCTGAAGCCTTATGGTCAGACCCCTCTCTGCCTGCTTCCAAAAATCTCAGGTGTTACTTTGCTCATACCAAACTCTCATGGTATAACTCGAACATACTACTCCCGGTAGTAAACATCATTTTATAAGTAATGATTTCTCATATCCACTCCAACATTTCATAAAAACCAACAATTCATACCCTCTTATCCACCTAACTCAATCATGTTCATTCTTTAATCATGAATTCATAATAACCCGTTTTGGTATCGATAAATTAAACACATTGCCAGATATCATGCTTCATATTATAAACTCATTTTGCCCATAACGAGTATAACTCAACATATTTTCACCGAACAAAGATCATGGATCAACCAAAATACATCAACATATCTTAGGAACTACATATTAAAGTCTGGGCTCAATGTAATGATAAATAAAATATATATGAAATTTTTACCATGATAATATTATGCATCTACAATCAACTTGTTTTATTTTATTTTCATTAGTAGAGATTTTTCTTTACCCCAATTGGTCACCGGAGAGGACCCAGATGTCTGAACGCATCAAACTCACCTTCGACGCCAGCACATATGACTAGTCACAACTGACTGGACCAGGCCAGGGCTGCTCTATGATCAGGGATGTGCCAACTCAGGTTTTTAAGGTTCCTCTATCCTACCAACAAAGGGAGGCCTTCAATAATTAACAATTTATTTATTTAATTTATCTACCTTGTTTTCTTATGCTCTAAATCTTAAAATGCCTAATTTTACTTCCTCTCACAACAACCTCAAACACTGTATATATATTTAATACCAATATACAAGCTATTACAGAACCCTTATTCCAAACCTTCCAACAAGATTAATTTCAGCCAACAAACTCATTCAATAAAATCATTACAATAAACATCCATAATAGAATTCATACAAGATAATTATAAACAATTAACAATAATAAAACATTACTATAAATGGTCATAGAAGAATACAATATTTGACAATCATAACAATAATCTTAATATAAAAATTCATGGGGAAACAAGAAGTTGAATCTGGCAGAGCCGGTTAGACAACTTCTAATCCATCCATCAATACAATATAATTAAATAACAAGAACAATACATGTCTGGGGAAATAAGAAGTTGAATCTGGCAGAGCCGGTTAGACAACTTCTAATCCTTCCAAAAATGCAATAAAATAAATAAGTAAAGAAATAAATAGTTTGGGGAAACAAGAAGTTGAATCTGGCAGAGCCGGTTAGACAACTTCTAATCCTTCCAAAAATGTAATAAAATAAATACGGAAGGAAATAAAAAAAATTTGGGGAATCAAGAAATTGAATCTGGCAGAGCCGGTTAGACAATTTCTAATCCTTCCAAAATACAATAAAAATAAATAAGGAAAACAATAAAATGTTTGGGGAAACAAGAAATTGAATCTGGCAGAGCCGGTTAGACAATTTCTAATCCTTCCAAAAAAAAAATAAACCACTAATAACATACAATTGACATAACATAATCAATATCACATTTTAAAATTTTCACACTTGGATATTAACACACAAAAAAACATATTCTCATTTAAAATTCAAAATCATACAGAAACAAAATACTCCATATTTAAGATTTAAAATCAGACAAAAGAAAAATATAGCATATTCAAGACTCAAGATAATACAAAAAGAAATACTCAAAGTTAGCTTCCCTTACCTCTATTCCAGACTTAGTTTCCTCTTCTCAAACCGTTCTCCGGAAACTTCCAGAATTTCCCCTCTTTAACTAGAATTTCCTCTAACTCTCTTCTCTCACAATTTCTCTAGAATTTTGGTGTAAATCTTCAGCCTCCCCCCCTTGGCTATTTATAGCCAAAAATTTTACTATTCATTTTTACTATTCATTTTTACTATTCACTTTTACTATTCATTTTTACTATTCAAAAATTATTTTTTATTCACCATTCTTATCTCTAAATGATTACTTCTACGTGGAGTGTTCTCTTCCATAATTTATTTTAATATTTTTTTTTAACTATTCACTATTCACTATTCACTATTTACTATTTACTATTACTATTCACTATTCACATTTCTAAAAAAAAAAAAAAAAAAAAAAAAAAATCCTAAATAAGTTATCAAAAATTTGAAGCTCTCCCTCTAAAATTACTATAACTTTATATCCAAAAATTTACATTTTTCTATCCATTAAAATTATTATTACTAATAAAATGTTAAAATTTACTATTATAAATATTTTTTTTTTCATGGATCTTACATTTTAACATACAAATATTTTCAAGGATCTTACAATCTCCCCAACAACAATTATTTTCGCCCTCGAAAATTATTTATTTAAACAAAGACTATTTAACAAAAAAAAAATTACTTACAAAAGAGATATGGATATTCCTTTATCATAAATTCTTCCAATTCCCAAGTCATTTCCTGTGTGTCTTCATTCCAAAGTACCTTTACCGTGCGAATATCCTTCCCTCTTAACTTTTTCATTTGAACATCTAGTATACGCACTGGGCCAACTTCCATTGTTAAATTTTCCTTGACCTGAATTTCATCAACTTCTAACACATGCTTTGGATCTGGAATATACTTCCTCAGTTGGGATACATGAAAAACGTTATGCAAATATGTCAATCGAGGTGGTAGTGCTATCTCATAAGCCACTGGCCCAATCTTTTTGAGAATTTGATACGGTCCGAGAAATTTTGGTGTCAGTTTCCTCATCTTGATAGCTCTCCCGACTCCTGTAGTTGGCGTTACTCGTAAGAATACATGATCTCCTTCTTCAAATTCTAACGGTCTTCTTCTTTTGTCGGCATATGACTTTTGTCTACTTTGAGTTGCTTTCATCCGATCTTGGACTAATTTTATTTTTTCTGTGGTTTGTTGTAATAGCTCGGGTCCCACTGTCAGTGCTTCCCCATCTTGAAACCAACACAACGGTGTTCTACATCTTCTTCCATATAAAGCTTCATATGGTGGCATACCAATACTGGAATGATAACTGTTGTTGTAAGTAAATTCTACTAATGGTAGTATCTCATTCCAACATCCAAGATGATCTAATACACAAGTTCTCAGCAAATCCTCCAAAGATTGAATAGTCCTTTCTGTTTGACCATCAGTCTGAGGGTGATAAGCCGAACTCATCTTCAACTGTGTTCCCAGAGCCTTCTGTAGCGTCTGCCAAAACCTTGAAGTAAACCTTGGATCTCTGTCTGACACAATGCTTGTAGGTATGCCATGCAACCTCACTACTTCCCCGATGTATAACTCCGTCAGCTTTTCTAGTGACATACGTTGATTAATAGGCAAAAAGTGAGCGCTCTTGGTTAGTCTATCAACGATAACCCAGATAGAATCGTGACCTTTTGATGATTTTGGTAAATGTGTTACAAAGTCCATCGAGATACTGTCCCACTTCCATTGAGGAATGTCTAACTGTCGTAACATCCCTCCCGGTTTTTGATGCTCCACTTTTGCTTTTTGACACACCAAGCAGGCTGCTACAAACTCGGCCACATCCCTCTTCATTCCATTCCACCAAAATGACTCTTTCAGGTCCTTATACATCTTAGTCATACCTGGATGTATGCTAAGACGACTTTTATGGCCTTCGTCTAAAATTAAATGTTTTAATTCACTCTTTGCAGGGATACACACTCTGTTTTTAAATCGAAGTATGCCATCTTTACTTAGAACGAACTCCTTAGCTTGATCGGTGTCCAACAACCTGATCTTTTGCTGCAACTCTTGATCCATCGACTGCTCAACCTTCACTTGTTCTAAGAAGTCACTAGTGATTACTAAATGACTACACCATATGTGATCTGGGTTTAACTGCAACCCCAAGTTCATATCACGTAACTTTTCTAACAGTTCTAATTCCTTCACCATCATCGTTGTTATCTGAGCTTGTCTCCTACTCAATGCATCTGCCACCACATTGGCTTTTCCTGGGTGATATAAAAGCTCGAAGTCATAGTCCTTCATATATTCCATCCATCTTCTTTGTCGCATGTTCAATT